>NC_056731.1:1389009017-1389111517 GCF_019279795.1 Protopterus annectens
TGCCATACTCATGGATGATTTTAACTATCCCTCTATTAATTTTGGAGGCATACATGATGACTAACATGCAAGCCCAAAGATTTCTTACTCTGTAAATTCAAATGCCCTGGAGCAGCTAGTCTGCACCCTCAGATTACAGAGTGGTCTCCCTTGAAATAAAGCTTCCACACCTAACCCCAAAAACTTTAAGAACTTCTCTATGGTAAATTACTCCCTATTAAGGAATGGTATAGCTAGTTTCCAAGCTCCCCCAAATCCAGAAACACAGAAATCTATGCAGAGACGTACACAAAAGTCCTGTATGACCATATAAATAACTGAATAGAAATGGCAGCAGCAGACCGAAATAAACCCAGGTCAAACTGTAAAAACAAGCCATTCTGGTGGACCACTGGTATTAATAGGTAGTACAATGAAAGAAAGAAAAAAATCCTGTTGAGAAGTAATAGGGAATGTGTAACAATAGAGCAAAAAGTCCCCTGTTAGTCTAAACAAGTGAATCAAGGAACTAGTCAAGTCTCTGAAAGCAGACTTTGAGTTAAAAATAGACTCCAAAGCTAAGGATAACCATAAGACATTTTTCAGTTATGTCTGCAGTCTTAAGGGAAACACCCTACAACATGGGGAATTAGATGTAGGTGGCATCACCTATACTCAGCCAGAAGATATAACAAATCTATTGGCCTACAAATTCAGCTGAAATTTCATCTCCCCATCACCCTTAGTTCCCTCTAATAAATACCCACCATCACTCCACCAGCATTTATCACCAAATAACAGGTTGTCACTGTGCTGTCTAAAGCTAAAAACATGGTTTCACTGTGGCCTGATATACCAGGTTGCCTCTTAAACAGCTTAAATCAGGACTTATCAGGCCCATTAGGATCTCTATTTAACCCCAGCCTCCAGACTGGCATTGTCCTGTTAGGGTTGAGCAGTCATCCCTCTGCATAAAGGAAGACCAAATACTGACCAGGGAAATTACAGACCCATAAGTTTGACTCATCTTATATGTAAGGCCATGAAAAGAAAAATCATGAACCTGATAAATAATGACATAGGAGACCTCCAAACACTAGCCCAGCCCTCTTTGGCTTTATCAAGGGCAGGTCATGCTTACTAAATCTGGTAGATTTCTTTGAGGATGAGGGTAAAACAGTGCATACCACCTACCTCAACTTGGCCAAGGCATTTGACACAATTCCCCAATCAGGTGTTATAAATAAACTCACAAAACTGTGCATAAATTCCTACATCACCAGATAAGGAGCCAATTTCCTCATAGACAGGACACATGTCACTAAAGTGGGTGAATCCAGATCCAACAAGAAGCCAGTTACTCGTGGTGTGCCACAGGGCTCAATTTCAAAATATACTGCTTTGAAGCCTAGACTGATGTAGAAGGCCTCTGTATGACAAAGTTTGCTGATGACACAAGCTAGGGGCAATCACTGAATCCCCCAATGATGCAGGTATCCATCAGGAGGGTCTAAATCAGTCAAATGATTGGTACCAGAACAAGCCCTAAAACTAACTGTGAAAAAATGCATTATCATACCCCTTGGGAAGTCAAATGCCCCTACAAATTACAGCATCAATAGCACAGCCCATAAGAGTAGACTCCAAAGTGAGAGATCTACTGTAGGTACACAGATAGATAGTACCCTTAACTTTTACTGACATGTGTCCACATTGATGAGGAAAACTTTCTATTTGACACAACTTATAAACAAAGGTGTGGCATCCAGATCCAAGAAAATTATAGTCCCATTGTACTCAGCCCTCATTGGATCAATAATCAAGTATAATGCACCATTTGACATGTACTTGACTAGGCACTTACAGCAGCTGGAGCTATCTCAGAGGTTTTTCACAAAGAAAATACAGGGTGTAGATAACATGCCCTTTTTTAATTTCTCCAAGTCTTTTGGGTTTCTAATACCATGATGGGAATGGACCCCATTCCTAAGTCAAAGTATGATTAAAGTTTATGAAATTAGTATTGTTTAAATCTTTGATGTTAGCCAGAAGTGATCTTTGCAGCACCTGCAGTATGCCCAATGATGATTTCTTCTGCAAGTCATATGGAGTTACATGTATCAGTAACATATCTAAGTATGATTGTAAATTCTTTATTATAAGACCCATTGCTCCTACTACTATTGTAACTGTCTGGGTATCCTTCTTCCACATTGCACTTATTTCTGCTGCAAATCCTAGTACTTTATGACTTTGTGTCTCTCTGTATGTAAGACCCTGTAGGCACTGGGTGTAGCAATTTCAATGATAAATGTGACTGTTGTCTTATTTTCATGGGCTACTATATCTGGTTTTCTCTCATCTATTTTTTGAACTGTTGGTAATGAGGGATCCCATGTGATATAAACTTCATCGTGGCTCATTTTCAGTGTTTTTCAGCTACTTCAATATTATAATATTTGCACAATCCCCAGTGCAGCAGTCTTGCCACATTATTATGCCTGTCAGTATACAGTCCTTCTGACATTAGTATATCAGAACCAGCAACAAGATGTGTGACTGTTTCCAATTCTGCTTTACAGAACCTACATTTGTCTGTTTCTCCCACATCTTCAATGGGCTTTGTAAACCAATGTATATGTTGTCCACTATCTTGGGCCACCAATATTAACCTTTCGTCTTTTGGTTTAAATTCACCTCTCCTTAACCATTCCTGCATTTGATCCTGATCAACATGAGGTTGTTCCAAGAGTTTTCTTTACTTGCAACTAAATTTATGCAGGATCTATATTAGAACACTGAATGTTCAAAATCGTGAACGCTCTAATGAGTGAAAATGCCGGACCTCAAACGCTTTATTGTGGAGCGCTGTGTTCCCCACACCTCCCGCTAAATATATATTCCGAGATCACACTACAGTGAGGAAAGGGCAAATATTCCGATCTTCACTGTACTGCGATCCCAAAAAAAGCACATCAAGGTCCAGCATTTTCGCTCATTAGAGTGTTCACAATTTTGAACATTCTGTGTTCTAAAATAGACCCACTTATGCATTTTCCACATTTCTTACCTTCTCATATGATCTTTCACCTTGTATTCTTCTTTTGTTGTTTGGCACATTCAGTTGCTGCCTGATTATTATCTACTTCTAGTTTGATTTCCATTCCCACTTGATGCCAATATGCTTCTCCTAAACTATCAGGGAAGTCATCTTAGGCTTATTCTCCTCACCTTTCAAAACTTTCACTACATTAGGGTCTTGTGAGGTCAGCAGATATATATGCAGTCCCATGACTGATGATCTATACATGTAATCAGTTTTGAAGAGACCCATACCTCCTTTAGAATGGGGAATATATAGTCTTGGTATGCACTGATTTTTATAAATCATTTGATGAGCATGAAACATCCATCATACCTCTCAACTGTACAGATTTTCACAGAATGTCCAGATTTTTGCCTCATATTTTTGGTCCATTTTTCATAAAATTGCAGTTTTCTAACAAATCATTGGCAAATCACTGAAGATTTAAGTCAGAAAATAATGACAGGCAGTTGAGTTTCAGACTTCATACCCTTCAAAAATGTATGCTAATGCAAAGCCTGTTATTCTATCTACTTTTTATGTTTTTAAGAGCAATATTTGAAATCTGTCCCCATTTTTGGGCCTTTGTCCCCCATTATTTATGGCTATGTCCAGATTTCTTGCTCTAAAAGGTAGAGAGGCATGAACATCCTCCTTGTTTTCCTGCCCAACTTATCCACCACCTTTTGCAGCCAGTCAGTCACTCCAAAACTGTATGTTAGGACAGAAAGAGCAAATTGGTTTATAGCTTGAACTGTGTTCCTAGATGTCAATGCTGCTTTCAGTATTAATTTTAGTCTTCTAAAATATTCCTTAATAAGTTTTATTCTCATTTCTTCTTGTATTGTTAATCCTTCATCAATTCCCAAATATTTATACACTCCCTCTTGCTCAAGTTATTTTATATCACATTCTTGTCCCAAACTGATGTTTTGTTAGTACTGAAGCTTTCCTGTTTTAATGGTTGATTTTGCATTCAACAAGACCAAATGGCATCCTTATATCATCTGAAAATGTTTTGACCACTTGCAGTTGTGCTTTCAGTTCCTCATCTGATGAGCTATACAATTTTAAATAATCTACAAAAAGAAGATGAGAAGTCTTTGCACTTTATTGTTTTCTGGGAGCCAAATTGCAGCCATGACCTAATTTGTTAAGTAGACAGATTAATGGGTTAAGGGCAAGACAAAAGAGCAGCAGTGACAGTCACCCTGGAATATCCCCTTTGAATTTTTATAACTTGAATAATAATTTGTCTTTTATCATGGCTTAACTGCAAAGTGGTTTTTCACTGTTTCATGGTCACTGTAATGTAATGAATCAGTGTAGGGTGTATGTTATACATTTTAAGCACTCTTTTATCCATGAATGAAGGATACTGTTGTTTGCTTTTTTGTAGTCTGTCCATGCCATACTTAGATTATTCCCCTTTTATAGTTCTTCATTATGACTTTATTTAACAATAAATGATCTTTTGTTCCATATGACTTTCTTTTATTACCCTTTTGTTCTAGTGCTATGTGTGGTGTTCCTATTCTGGGCCAGTAATCAAGGAGCCTGAATCATCACCCCCGACACTGGAGAGGGACGTTCACTTGGAATACAAATGGATACAGTCAGTACTTCCAGATACAGATCTCTCTGCATCAAGCACAATTTCCATTAAGAGCACACAGGAAACACACTCAGCCCAGGGTCTGGGTTTCTTTATCTGTCTCCCTCCAGGTCCCCAGTAAGACCCCCCCACTGGCACAACTATAGGGTATGTCCTCAGCTGAGTGTCCAAACTAAGTCCTCCAGCACCCTCTCTGTGACTTGTCCCTGCTCCAAGTAGCTGACACACACACACACTCTTTGAGACTTAATTTTCACATACACACCTTGGAAAGGCTGGCACAGATTACCCACTCTACCAACTCTGCCCAGACTATAAGGTGGATTCACTGCCACCAGTCAGTTACTATAACGCTCTAAAAGTGTATCCAATTATATTGAGTTGAATTAGTATTAATACAAATGGTAATGTTCACCAAACAGCAAGGCTTTCAGAAGTGACCAGAGTTTTCGTCAGAGTTACTATTCCCTGGTTTACTTACTAGAGCAAGGCCAGATGAAATAGGTGAGGGGCCCTTTTATGTCAGGTTTCCAAAACAGAGTGCCAGGCCTGACTGACAGAGTTCTCAATATAATATCTAAATATTATTTCTGGAATAGCTTACAGAATGACATCACATCTGGTCATCTGACACTGTTTCCCATACTATCACCAACACTAGAAGCTGACAGGATTTTAGCACCTATGTGTTAACATATACACAGACAGAGCTTTGCTCAGATCTGATGCAGCTCCTGGAAGTCATAAAACAATTTTAAAACTCTACTCCTCCTACAGAGCTACTAAGCCAGGCTTCTCACAGACATTTCATCTCTGGCTGCAATCAGAATTGTAAGATAAAATCTTTATGGCTTAATTTAATTTCAACTATTTTTCAAAGTTTTCTGCAGATGGATTGTGATTAACTGCTTCACTTCCAGTATCCCCTGTTAATATATATATATATATATATATATATATATATATATATATATATATATATATATATATGTATATATTTATATATATATAGGTTCCCTTCAGAATGTTGAATTTCCAAAACTTTGAAA
Organism: Protopterus annectens; assembly: GCF_019279795.1. Taxonomy (NCBI): domain Eukaryota; kingdom Metazoa; phylum Chordata; order Ceratodontiformes; family Protopteridae; genus Protopterus; species Protopterus annectens. Next base: position 1,389,014,746 of record NC_056731.1, read on the forward strand.
TTCATATGGTCTTGACCATATGATCGAAGTTTTGAAATCCTGAAATTCTGATTGGAGATCTGCATACAGCACAGAAAGGAGATTTCCCTTTTCCTCGCTGTAGTGTAATCTTGGAGTTGGTATATTTAAGTAGTGACAGTGTGGGGTGTGCAGGGGGGCTTACCACCTTCAAAAACATTGAGAAACTTCATTTTGTATTTTTGTTGGATTTATTTCAGAGTTTTGAGATTTCAAAACTTTGATCATATGGTCTTTTCTTTCCAGCAGGGCACACTGTTGATACATTTTTAACATAAGCAACTTTACAAATATTTTTTTAACACAAGCATCTGTACAAATCAGTTTGTTATTCAAATAACATATATTTTTTTACTAACTTCCAGCTAGCTGTGCTGGCATATGTTACACATCCGCTGGCTCACTTCTTTTGGCATAGCTGGCAGTACCTTCTATCATCACACCATGATTTAGTTTTCTTCTAAATGATTCTACACTCTGTCAGCATCAATTCCAGTGTATAGTTTATATGTGGTCTGAAAATTGCTCTATAGTTTTTAATATAGCTTGCTGATTTGCTCTTAAGAAGGAGTATTGCTTTCCTGTTGTTAACCAGGTTGGTGCCTGTTTGAGGTACGCATATAAATAGTTCTTACTCGTGGCTAAATTTTCATTCAAAGATGTTAATACTTTTAGGCAGAAGTTAGGTACTGCATCTGGGGCTGGGGTTTTCCAGTTAGGAGCATTTCTTAATTTTGTTTCAATCTCTCTGGCCAGTACTTCATCCCATTTCATATCCTGTACATTTGAAATTCATAAGACATCTTTAGGTTGTCCCCATAGTAACTTTGACTCCCTCCATAGTGGCAATATTTGCTTGCCCTAGGATCCTAGTACAGGTTGCCTAAAAACTGGTGTAAAACTACAAAATTCCAAACAAATTAAATACAGCCAGAAAACACTACTTCCTTACCCACATACATTCATAAGCCCAAGGAAACTCTTGGAGTTAGTGTTAGCCCCGCTCTGCTCGCCCTTGCTGCACTCGGACTTGCTCCGCTCCCCTCCCTGCCCCCAAATTCCATCCGCCCCCACTACTGCTACATTTAAACCAGACTTTGCCACTCCCCTTCTGCTAAGTACCAATCAGCACCTCATACATCATTGTACAACCCTCCCCAGTAATCCATTTCCTTCTCTTCTATTCTTCCTCACCTTGTTAGCACAGTCAACCATCAAAACTTGGCCCACCCACAAACAAAATGCAAACAAGCAAAAAATTAGTAATTACCCTAATGCCTATACTGTTTTTTTACCATCTCACTGCCTCCAAACAAACACTTGACCAAGGTATTCACTTCCCACATGGTCAAACTTTTGTCACTATAACCTTATAACACATGGGGACATTCATCCCAACCCTGGCCCACCCTCACCCAATAACCTCCACTCCCCTGCCACAACCCACACAGTCAAGCTACCCATGTATACTCTCACTACTTCCCTCCTAGTATTCCACCTAAATATTAGAAGTATTAACAATAAGATTCCCAACCTACACACCCTCCTATCAACCAACTCCCCAGACATTATGTGTCTTACAGAAACCTGGCTAAATCCCAGTACTACTGACAATGAGATATTACCTCCAGGATACAATATCCACAGGTTAGACTGGACTACTAGGAAAGGCAGTAGGATAGCAGTCCTTTATAAAAAATACTCTAACAGTTAATAGAGACACCATTCAACCTCCCCAATTAATAATGCAGAACTCCTCATAACCAAACTATAGATTAACCAAACCAAACACTTGAATATTGTCTGTGCATATACTCCACCAGGAAACAACCTAAATACCCTAGAGGATATCCTTTACTGGTTATCCATTACCTATCCACAAGAAATCAAAGTTCTTGGTGACTTTAACACCGACTGGCACCCCTGCTCATCCGACACCCCCCTCACCCATATAAACTTATCTGGGTTTAAACAGACCATAACCTCTCCCACTAGGATAAACAAACCAACCAACAGAGAAAGTATCCTTGACTGGATCTTAGTCAATAACCAACCCCAACTGTACACAGCAGGTACTCTCCCTGATGACCTCAGCGATCATTGTCTAACCTATATCATAAAACATAAGGCAGGAAACCCTCACCAGCCCAAATATAAAACAGTTAGAACCAGGAAAAGCTTTGATGCTGCTATGTTCCAAAATTAATTAAAAGCAGTTGACTGGTCAAAACTAAAAAAATGTGCATTAGAAGAGGCAATAGATCACTTCAACACTAAATTCCTAAGTATCCTTGATTCCCATGCTCCAGCATGTACAATAAAAACTAGATCAAATACAGCACCATGGCTCACAAAAGATACCAAAGCTAAAATCAAAACCAAAAACAAAGTTTGGACTACCTGGAGAACAACTAAAGCCCCAGCTGACCATCTAAAATATTGTCAACTCAGGAATGATGCAAAAAAATCTATTTTACTGGATAAAAAAACTTCTAGTAAAACCTCCTACAAAAACACCATAACAACCCTCAAAAGTTCTGGGGAGGCTTTAATCAACTACTTCACCCAGGTCATTCCACCACCCCAACCCCGGCTAACCAAACCCATAGTCCCACGGAAACCATAGCTAGTGCCTTTAACAACTTTTTTACTTTAACTATCCAATCCCTAGCAAATTAACTAACCCCCTCAAACTTAAACCCACCCCTAATCTACCCAATAATCACCCCAAATTTAGTTTCCAACCAATATCCACTAGTTTTATCAAAACACTTCTAAAAAAACTAAAACTTACCACCTCACTGCTGACCTTCTCCCTGCAAAGTACCTACAAATAGCTGCAGATGCCATTGCATATCCCATATCTATACTTATCAACAGAACCTTATCTGAAAACGCTATCCCCTTCCTCTGGAAAATATCTCATGTCATCCCATTCCATAAAGGTCGCAGCTCTACAGACATATCCAACTACAGACTCATTGCCATTCTTTCCGCAATAGCCAAAATAATGGAGAAATGTGTACACAAGCAATTAATGCAGTACCTTACACAGAATAACTTACTATCCAATTCCCAACATGGTTTCAGGCCATACCTCAGCACGACCTCAACCCTCCTTTCCTTTACTACTGCCATAAACGAAAACAGAAATGACAATAGGCTTACCTCTGCCCTCTTTCTTGACCTATCAAAGGCCTTTGACATGGTCAACCATGAACTTCTCATTCTTTCACTAAAATCTATTTCTTTCAACAAGCCCACTATCCAATGATTCCAGTCCTACCTGACTGATAGACAACAGGCAGTACTATGGCAGGGCAAACTCTCCAGCAAGCTACCCCTCAGACTTGGTGTCCCTCAAGGGTCCATACTAGGTCCACTACTATTCTCTATTTTTATTAACAACCTTCACACTGCTATCCCTATTGCTAACTGCATTCAGTATGCAGATGATTCCACTCTAATCTGCTCAGCCACCTCCCCACCCGAACTGCAAACCTTAACCCAAAATACATTCAACACTATTGAGAACTGGCTCACCAACCAATGCCTACTTCTGAACCCCAATAAAACTAAACTTTTACTCTTCTCCCCCACTAGTAGATCCACCACACTTTCATTCTCTGTCACATCTAACAATGGTACCACTATTTCTCCAGATAATCACACCAAACTACTAGGGGTCATCATAGACAATAATCTCAAATTTGACCTACATGTCAACAAAACCAAACATGCCATCAATAAGAAGCTCAGCTCACTGTATAGAAACAAGACATTTTTAACCCCACTGGCCAGGACTGCAATCGCCTGATTACACCTACTCTCTACTCTTTTATATGCCTTGCCTTTACTCTCAAATCTCAACAAATCTGAACTAGGTAAGCTGTCCCATAGCTACAATCATATTGCCAGATTTGCCACTGGCTCCACCTATAGAATCTACCACTGCCAGAACCTTAAACAACTAGAGTGGCTAGAACTGTCCAACTTCATTTCAATCAACTCTTAATAGCTCACAAAATTCTGTACTACCCTGAGGATACTCCCTCACTTAAAACTATAATTAAGCCATATAGCAACCTGAGATCCCTACGGTCAGCCGATAAACTACTGGTCCAAACCCACAAAGCTAATAACTCTGTAGGTGAATCCCTGTTTGCCAACTTCATCAGCAAAACCTGGACTTTGTTGCCAAACTATATAACCCTTCAATCCTCCAAAAGTCTCTTAAAAAACTCAAACAATATCTCAAAGAGAATTGGCTATGTCCATGTACCAACCTTGATTAGCTATAAACTGATAGCATAATCCGAAATTATCATAACATGTAAGTACGTTATCAAGCTCTGCTTCAAATCTGATGTCTCTTACTTTTAATTATGTCTGTCCATGAGAATTGTAAGTCCCTACTTGAGGACACTACTAAGCCATTGTATATAATCACTTTGTTTTTTATAAATGTTTCCTAACTTCTGCATAAGCCATTGTATGTAATCACCTTTTTATTATTGTTTCCTGACTTCTGTGTAATCCATGTAAGTATGACTATGTGGAGCATTTCTCTCCGGGCCTCCACTGAAAATGGACATGTATCCATTCGGACTATCCCGGTAAACAAATGTAAAATAAAATAAAATAAAAAAAAATAAATTATTCTTTCTTTTACTTCTTCTATCCATTTAGCATCTTTGTTATGCCCCACAGGATCTTCATAGATATTTCTCCAAAATGTATCCATTTCTTCTTTTTCTGGTGGTGTTTCAATTCCTATTGCTTTTTTTCCAGTTCTCTATAAAACTTTTTATATCATCAATTAATTGCTTATTTTGTATTTTTCCTTCATATTTATCTGCATATCTTGTAAGTTTTTCTGCCTGTGGTGATATTTTTTATTTGCGATAGTGCACAATAAATCCTGATCTGTTCTGATACCGTGCATTGCTTTTATCATGTCTATCTTTCTGAGTATTTTTGTTGATCTGTTTCCTCTTCTATACTCTTCTAACAGTGACATTTCATCTCTTAATTGGTTTAAAGTTTTCTCTGTTCAATACTTCCATGATTTCATTTGATTTTTCCCATTAATTTCCCTTACTACCCTGTGTTTTTGTGGTAAGACTTTATCTGTTATTAATTTAACTGCACAGCCATATATCCTATTTACTTTTGTTATATTGTGTGAATCTCTATGGACAGCCCTAATTACTGTGTTTATTTGTTTTATCAAACTTCTAACTTTTTTTTTTTTTTAATTTCTGTAGTCTATTTCTTTCATTGATCTTAATATGTCTGTCCATCTCTATTAAATCAAGAGACTCTTCTCTTAGATCATTTTCTTTTAAACTGAGGGCACATTCTCTGTTCTATATTTTCTGCAGGCATTCTATAGAAAGTTTCGGAGCATCCTCGTGTGCCACATTCTTTTCAGTTTCACTCTGTGCCATCCATTGCTCCTTCATATGGGAACTCACTGGGCTGTACCTCCACAACATTGACTGCATCAGAGTTGCCTCAGTTTCCTGTTCCTCCCCCTGCTGTGCAACTCCACCTGAACATCTGTACTGCTTTCTTATGCAAGGCTCCAAAGTATCTTCATATGGCAACTGGTTATTTATTTCCCACTCCAATGGTTTCTCCTTAATGTGGGGATCCATTATTCTATCCTGTTGTGATGTCATCGGAGTTAGATTTCCTACACTAAATCCATCACTTCTCAGGTACTCCATAACCTCAGTTTCTACTTCTTTAACTTCTCCATTACTAATCTTTTTTTCTACTTATGTTTTATATTGTAAAATTCTCCATGTCCCGATACCTTAGCCTGTGTTTCTCTTCAAATATCTTTGGTGCTGCTTTTTTTGCATTAATTAGTTTTGCTTTCTCCTTTGTATAGATATTGCACCATATTAAATCTCTTTTTCTTTCCCATGTCTATATTTCTTCTTCAGATATCTTCTGCTCCTCCTGTTTCTCCTTACTTTGGGGACTTGTTGTTCCTTCATGCTGTGATATAATCTGAGTTAGACTTTCTACACTAAATCCTTCACTTTGGAAGTATTCCATAACTTTATCTTCTATTTTTTTAACATTTACTTTACTAATATTCTGTTCTACGTTCCCTTTTTGTGATCTTATTTTTATTGTGAAATGTTCCATATCTGGATGCCTTTGCCTGTATTTCTCTTCAAATATCTTTGGGACTGCCTTTTTTGTGTCGATTAATTTGGCTTTCTCCTTTGCATAAATATACACTATTTCAGATCTCTGTCTTTCTTTCCCATGTCCATATTTGTTTTTTATACCTTTTAAAAGTCTATAGATTTTGTTCTTTATATTTTTGCACTATCTCAGTCACTTCTTCCAAATGGCCCAAGTGTCCTTGGTCTACTTAATGTTTTTCACAAATCTGTTGTATTAATGAATACAAATTTCTATTTGAAGCTTTTGACAGTTTTTTCTTATGGAAGTATTTTTTTTCTTCTAATTTCAGTCTTAATCTTTTTGTATATCATCTGTCTGGAAATTCTGGGCTTCTTCCATAACAATAACAATACATAATGTCCTTCTTATCCTCACAGTCCACTCTATCTTCTTTATAGCTTATTTTTTGCCTATCAGGTTATGTGATTTTTGTGGACTACTACTTCCTTCTACAATGGGGGGTGGGGGCATCCTCCACCTGCCTTGGCCTGCCCCAATTTAGGAATGTTTCTGTATTATGAGAATTCTACACTGTCATTTTTTCCAGTCATGGATTGTGCACCTTTTTACCCTGGGTCTTGTGCAGCCAGCTATCTTTTTTTATTTTTTGACCTACTTCTATCCATCATATATGCTATATAAAATACAGTCTATATATCAGTGTCATCTTGGTGAGATTTTGTGAAAAACAGGGTCCACCTCAAGAAGGTATTCACCATGACTTAAGGATGAACTCATTTCCAGCAATACTATTCTTCTTAGCTTGCTGACTTATCGTTTCTCCATTTGGACACCAATCATCTTTCCATTCAGACCCCTATCATCTCTCTCTCTATTCAGACCCCTATCATTTCTCCATGGAGACCCAATGTCCTATGTGGATACCCTAAAAGTCAAGTGGATCTCTTCCCTAGATCACATCAAATACAATTTGGATCAATGGATTGGTAATCACAAATTCACACCTGGGGTAGCACCTATGTCCCTTATGGATAGGGGCAATCTGTAGGGTACTCAAGGTATAGGCACAAATCTATGCCATCCTCTTTCCCTTAGGGGGCTATATATTGGGTAAAATCAGGTTATATTGCTATTTTTATAAGAGCTCTTAAGCCATTAGTCTCATAATCTCCTATGAACCTATGAGTAAATATGCCAATAACTGCAAAACTGTCTTTACCTTTATTAATGAAAATGATGTCAACAACATTCATACATTCAACAAGTAATTCATACTTATTTTAAGTTTCAAAATGGATTGTCAGCTCTGGATTACATTTTAGTACTGATAAAATGCAAAGTGATGTATTTTGGGAATACTTGGATAACTCACCCTATTTTTCCTGATTCTGTTATGTTGACAGAAGCTAAATATTTTAAGCAATGGAGTAGCCACAGCGATTTCAAATTTTTTTTTATGTGTGCAGATTGAGTTTGAAGTAGAGCAATGAGACAACTAGTAATCATGCTCAAAGATATTAATACTATGGAGAAACAATGAATGACTGATCTTTATAATGGATACATTTGTCCAATTATAAAATATGACAACATTTTCTTTGAATGTACTTCAGTCAATTAAACAGCTTAGAAACTATCTAGAAGAAATATATGAAAAAGCTATGACCTAATTAATTTATGCGGGCAGATTTAAATATCTTAATTTGTTTACATTACAGTACAATATTGATATTTCAGATGAATATTTATATTAGCATATAAGGCATTTAGTGATAATTACATGAAATTGTAGAGTTGGAGATGTACACTAGTATTTTATCTTATAGATCAAATAATTTACTGTTCAAATGACATTTAAATAAGACTAGAGTAAGAAGATAAGTTTTGACTCAGTGTGTAACAGTAATGTAGGTTAAGTACTTGAAATAATACATAGACCTATATGATATGCATTTAAGAACATTTTGGATAACTGAGTGGATACTTTAGCTTATTATCCTGGTTTGTGGTTATTGGTCATCCTCAATGGCCCACAGACTGCAACACCTCTTCTTAACTTATGCACTTATGAAAAAGCTCCATCATGTATTGAACTGTTTAAAATAAGATGGTCAGAATGAAGATAGTTGACACAAACTGAAAAACGCAGATGTCCCAGCACCAAACATTATGATGTTTCTTGCTAATGAATAAATGGAGCTGCTACCTGGGATCAACCAAAATGCTGAATCTCATAATGAGCTTCTAAACCAAGCTATAACCTCTTTTTTGATTTAGTGATTTTCAAAAGTGTCTGCCAACAGTGATGGTGACACCCTCAGATGCTCTCTTCAGGTCAATGAAGAGGTCACTTTAGAACCACCTCTATTCAAAATTGGGATATATTTGTTTGGTGAAAGATTACTGTATCGATATATAAACCCATGCTGTTTGTCAGAGACAATGGAGTATTTTTGATATGATCTTAAAATGGTATCTATAATATTGTTTTCAAGTATTTTTTATACTGGCAAAGGTATGCAATGGATGAGAAGTCTGAGGGGGAGGAGGGGAAAATTACCTTTGGTTGCAGTATAATGTGTTTGATGATATTATAAATAATGCTTATAGTGAGTATAATACGCAAATGTGAGTTTGTTTTTCATACATTACAAGGATTTGCAGATAACTGGTCACGTTATTTCAGAAACTTTCAGATGATAAGTTGAGAATTAGTAATTTTCTGAAAGTTTGTATCTTCTGGCATTTTCTCCATCTCTTTGCATTTCAGAGCCCTGAAGTACAATGCTGGAGTTTCATCTTTAAGGAAAAAATAAGTTGAGTGTATGGGGGCTATGCTTTTAGGAAGCTGGCAACTGAAATGGTAGGCCTGCAGGAATAAAGGTTCATAAATTTGTTTAGTCTTTTTTTGGAGATTTTTTTAAATATTTAGTGTTTGGGAGGTCAGGTATTCTGTGGGTGATTTTAGGACATTCTAAAACATTATGGGGATTATAAATTACATCGCTTACTGCCTTGCAATAAAAGTAGCATTTTATTGAGCTAACAGGTAATTCTGTGGTTGTTGTAGCTGCTGGTATAAACAATGTTTGGAGATGTCAGAGATATCGAACTTCCATACTTTTTGACTGCTGCATCTGTGTCTCAGAAATGATTTAAGGATATTGTCTTAGCAAATGGAAGTGTTGCTGGTAATTCTTCTTTGCATTAAAGGAACCAGTCTTATGTAAATAAGAGTTATTTTTTCTTCACTGTGAAAGATCAGTGTAATATAATAAGACAACAGCCAGTAATGACATTTGTGTATAAATGAATATGGAGACATTTGTACAGCATGTTTTCAATTACAATGTTAAAAAACAGGGCTTGCATTAGATGAAACAGAGCCTTAGGAAGAAGATTCTGTAATGTTCTGCTTTTGCTCACCACTCCACCACTCTCCATGTCTCTTGATTCCCTGCTTCCTCCCTGTTTTGGCATCTTCACACTATCCAGATTACTTCTTTCTTGTTTCCTCACACATTGTCTTCCTTGTTAAACTTTTCTCATTCCTTTCAACAGATACTAACAATAGCCAGGGCGGAAGAACTGAATTAAGCTTGGTGTTTGAGCCCAGAAACCACGCAGTGCAAGATGCTCTGGGACACATTTAGATTTTTTTTCCAGAGTTTTGATTGTGGTGACCTGAACAAAATTATGAATATGGAATGAAATCCAGACTTATTTTTTTTTCGAGAGGGAAATAATTTGCACCAAAGGCTTAATTTTTAAGTGGAGAAAACAGTAGCTCCAAATAAACTGAAAACACAAAAACTTGTAATGATACATAAATCATATCTGGGGAATAGTGTCTGCCTCACTACTCTCCCTAGTGTTAGTTTGGGATGAGAAAGAAAAGAAAAAATGTCTATATTAATATATTTCAACTTGCTGCTGTCAGATGTATATGCACAACATGCCTCCTTATACCCCCCCCACACACACACACACACACACACACACACACACACACACACACACACACGTACAAGTTTCCACATGTGCACACAAATACACGAGCATACACACACACACACACACACACACACACACACACACACACACATGTATATATACAGACACACACACACACACACACACACACACACACACACACACATACACACACACACACATATATACACACACACACACACACACACACACACACACACACACACACACACACACACACACACACACACACACACACACACACACGTATGCAAATATTCTCTTATGTTGCATGTGTAGCTGCATGAAATTGGAAGACATCGACTCATGTATGGGTATATTTTGGAGGTGTTGGAGGAAACCAAAGCAACCAAAGCAACTGGTAAGATTGATACATAGATATGAAGAATGTGCCAATTCTGCAAAGAAATATCCACAGTCTAGAACTCAATTAGAAATCCATATGCTTTGAGATGTCAATATTACTTACTGCACCACTGTGCTGATGAGCTGCTTTTGTGCACATTCTGCAAAGACTGCCAAAGATAGCCACTTATTTTGTACATTGCAGAGGTCTGACTGAGATGTAAATGAAATAATTTGTGGCTATCTTGTTACTCATAGGTACACTACAACACCCCCTACATACCAGCATACAAGTCATAGCAATGATTATTTTACATTGATTTCAACAAATCCAATTCACTTTGTGATACTGTTAATAACAAATCAGCTGGGTGACTGTTTACCTATGGCCAAATAGCAGGATAACTCATTTTTGTCCACAAGTGGCTTCTCTAACAATCAAGTTACAGCTACTTTATCAACCATGCTCCCTTCAGATGTCTGATTGTTATTTAAATAAAGTCTGGTTGTGATAAAATAATGGCCCAAGTAAAGTATTTCATCTTTTCTTACACAAACATTGGTCACAGTAAATAACTCCAGCTTGCTTCATACAGACAAACAATAACCCAGCAAAGCCAGAGTCAAGACTGTTTAACTCGAGGAAATCAAAGAATGTCAGTCATTTATCATGCACATACAACCCATGAACCCAATCATACCTGTGTTACTGGCTGCATAATCCTCAGCTGACTGTGGTAAAAAATATTGGCAGTGTTCATTTATTTCAAGTTTAACACAGTTGCTAAAGTAAATGATTATACCTTACCTCAAACAAATACCTATTTGTCTTGCAAAGCATGTAGGGACTGATTAAACAAATGACAGCAAAGTGAGTCTATTTCATCTTCTGGTCGATCCTTTACCCACCAGTTATAGCCACTTTATTGACTGTGTACACTTTAGATGTCTGATTATCATTAATGTGGTCACTGTTATGTGTTTCAAATTTGTTTCACACAAACAGTAATTTCATAAAAATATTGCAACTTGCTTCAAACCAATATGCAATTATCTTGAAAATGCTAAATAATGACTATGTAACTTGAGAAAATAACAGCAAGATCATTAACTTTCATCTATAAATATCTCCAGTACACAATAATTTTAAGCATTTTATTAACTGTGTGCATAACAGATGCCACATCATAATAAAGTTAAGAAATAATAGCCTTGGTAATTTATTTTGACTCTGTTTTACAAAAATGCACTGTAGTCAGTCACAGTAAAAAAATCCAACATACTTCACACATATGCACATTAGTCCTTCCAAACTGAGCAGTCGCTGTACTATTTGGTTGCCTCCCAGGACAAAACAAACTTGCTTACTGCACTGCAGACCATCCTGAGTGAACACAAACTAACCACAACATTCTCTTGGACATCATTGTGATGCTGCCTGCTATCCTAGTTTCAGCTTCAGCCATCACATCTACTCCACTGTTCATGATCTGTGAGCTTTCTGGCCCTGGTTGTCCTACACATTATCTAGAGTCTGGATCAGACGGAAGGAGCAGGAAGCCCAAAAATCAAGTGTTCTGGAATGCAGCTCCCCAATACAGGAAAATGCAGTCATAGATGCTACAGATATGGGCACTAGAAAAGCAGAATTGTTTTATTTGTTAAATAAATAAATACAATTCAGGAAAGAGATACTAGCCCAAAGGTGCCCTAGGTGGCTACCCAATTTACTTATGGCTACGTCGAGCCATGGCAAGAATGATACTACTGATCCAATGAATGTTCTGGCTGGTTGATTTTCTCACCAAATGGCATGAGATGAAATTAGAAAATGTTCTATCCGGTTGCTTTTGTTTAGACAAAACCAGTTCTGCTTGAGGTCATTCAATAGAATTAGTTAGAGTTTCAGTGTATTGCCTCTAATTTTTTTATTCAGAATTGCAGCAGCTGAGAAGGGTGGAACAATGAAAAGCATTGCTATGAAAAGTTTATTTTTTAGACTAATGTAGTTTAACTAATGAGCCAATAGGGTCTCAAGTTACTGGTGGAACTTCATATTTGGACTAGTATAGGGTTAATGTCAATGGTATTAAGATAAATACTAATGAATAGCAACATTCTTGCCCCCAGAATGAATCACTGGACTGTTACCATAATAGTAGGGTTCTCTTTTAGACAGCAAGTTTTTTTTTTCTGAACCAAGGATCTGTAATGTCAGTGGCATTGGTCTTGGGCTTGATAATCCAGGTAGCAAATGTGGACCATTTATTTCTGAGGATAGTAAGGTTCAGCACTGCTGATATTAGGGTTTTATCATTGATAATTATTTGTTGTTTTTAAAGAGAAGTGAAGATGGTGAGACCAAGGTTGATGTTATTGTCTCCAGAGTTTATGAGATTCTTTATCTTATGCAATATATGCCAAAGGAAGATTTGTATTCTTTAAGACATGAACACAATTTATTCAGCAAAATTATTCTGATACTTACTTGTATATTGGAGGTTAAGTTTGCTAAATGCATCTGCAGAAATACTGAGGGAGGCTTGGTAACTGTATGCTTAGGAAAGGGGGATTTAGCTGTAGTGAGAGGTTGCAGTTGATGGAATTGAGTTTTAGTGTATAATACATATCATTAATTGTGAGATATTAGAATAATTCAAATGTTGATGATTAGAAATGGGACTTAACACGCACACTTAGTAAGCCCACAAATTACTATTCCAACCCACTAACTGCCCTGCTCTATCTAACATTCTACAACCTTATACCCCTCTCAGACCCCTTAGATCCTTTCACCAAAACCTGATCACCGTTCAAAAACCCAAGCACCCTGCTGGTCAGCTTCTCCTATCCTTTACCCTAGCAAAAAATGGAATGCTCTACCCTCCTCTCTAAGGACCTGTAACAACCATCTTATCTTCAAAACTCAACTTCATTCCTATCTCTACCTGAACAGGATATGCAACTGTGCTCTTCCACCCATACCTCTCATGCCCTCCTTCCCCTTTACTCCGGGCTAATCTTTTCTTCCTACCTTACTCTCAATCCACTGACTCATTTTGTAACTAGATAATAATATCTAGCCTTTATACTAAAAGCTTGTTTGTTTATTTTTCTGAACAATAACTGTAATTGTCGTTGACTTTTTCTTGTTAAAGGAACCCATTGTTCGTACTCTAACTCTTTGATATTTTCATGTAATTAAGTTTGCTATGTGGAGCTTTTCTCCCCGGGCCTCCACTGAAAACAGGCTCTTAAGCCCAGTGGACCTCCCTGGTAATCAAACTGGAATAAATAAATAAATAAATAATGATAAGTATAGGTAACTGATTAGTACTTTTGTGGACTTTGTATTAGGATAGGTATGAACTGAACATAATTTAAGCCTGATGGTACTTTTAGAATGTAGTATGTATGTTGTTATGGGGAGTATCATAAGTAAGTATTACCTTGATATTGTGGGAATGGCTTTGGATATATATGTTTAGAAGAGGATGGGAGTGATTGTGAGAGGTGAAGGAAGTGGCAGACCCTCTGTGCAAAGTGGAGAAGTCAATTAACACACACACACACACACACACACACACACACACACACACACACACACACACACACACACACACACACACACACTTCTCAGGGACTGTAACTGCTACTGTACAGAGTCAGGTAACTTCTCTAAGAAGTCTTCAACTGCTTACAGAAATTTTTTAAAAAAGTTTGCCTAGCTGAAGTTACAATAACAAAGAGTAGCTAGACAAGACAATACAGAAATACACTTGCAGGGAGAAGCCACAGTGTCAGAATGCCTAAACATGTTATACAACTTTATCTGCTATGCAAGACATATCATAGTTTTAGTCTGGATCTATCCTGTATCCAAGGTTTCTTTTTCAAAGGGGGGGGTAGAAAGCAATATTCCATCTCCACTGAGGAACCAAATGCTGGTGAAGATTCATGTATCACATTTGGAAATGTCTAAATGCAAAGAAAGAACCAGAGGTGTTATGCATTACTTAGTCAAGACATTGCAGAAGAACAAATGCTGCAAATGTATATACTCTGTGGAATGCACAGAAACTAAAATCCAAAGGAATTAATACTTTGCAAAATAGATGCAATGTCATGGTTAAAAACAGGAAGTGATATTTTTATCATAAGAGCATTAACTTTTAACTATGTGTTAAATGTTACTTAAACTATTTAAGGGCTTCATAGGAACCATAGGAAATACAAAACAAGTGAGTCATGTGACCATTTATGCTTTACCAATACCCACCCTTAGTCTGTACATCCTTTTTGAAAGAGAGTTAGTCCAAACAGGCCAGGGATGAACTTGCGGATACCTACTCAGCCATCCATCCTTCTACATTACAGTGCTCAGTTTGGGGAATGCACTGTGTGATGAGCCTATCTCCACACTGTTTTATTTATTGGCTCTATAATCTATCAAGTATGAAAGCCATATCAGTAAATAAAGTAGCCAAATCAGAATACATGAGATGTGGAATACTGGAATAGGTAATGTCAGACAATGATTCTTTATTTGTGCAACAAAAGTTCTGACATTTTTCTAGAACAATGCAAGTCCAAAGTACCCACAGTCCAATGAGAAATTTGAATGTATAATTCAAGTTGTAATGAACATGCTAAAAATATGAGGGATGCATTAGATCAAGTGGGCATTCAATAAAGACAAATATTATTCTCATTGGGTTGCTGAACTATAGAAATAACCTGCTACAAGCAGTAAAACAGTCTCATTCACAATTACTGCAGGGAAGGAGACCGATATCAGAGCTACAATTTTTTTTCTCACTGATACTTTCAGAGAGCTGACAACAAGCATCAGACATTCTGAAGAAATACATATGAATGATTGACAGCACTATGACAGAAATGTGTTAATGCTAAGGAAAGAGAGTGACACTGCAACAAAATATTGTATGTAAGCCTCAAAGGCAAAAAGCTAGAGAGTCATCATCTGACCCCAGGATCATATGTAGCTCAAGTAGGAAATTAGCAGCTCTAAAGAAGAAACTGAAGGTTTACTGAATATTCTAATGCAAGAATATTTGCCAGGAGAATCAGCTTGATATCTCCAGCTAAAATCTTGTTCCTGACAGCTTGGATACTTTATTACGTATGCAAGTGATGCAGTCGTCAACTCATGCTGGATCTGCTGAATGCCAGCAGAATCAACTATTGCCTGTTTAAGCTTTGCCTTCTATAGTAAATGATGTTACTGAGATCAGTGCAAAATTAAACAACACCAAGAACTATTATACTTTTCATGGTGGATTCTTCAGGATACTACTTAAATATTAGGACTGCACTTACTGTTGATATATAAAACCAAATAATACTCTCATTCGGTTGCAATATTAGCAAATATTATGACTTGGCAGGTACAGAGTAATGCTAGTTATCAGAAATTATACATAATGTGCATGCTTTATAACCTATCAAGTGTATAGTTTTTCTTTTCTTTTCAGACAAAAAGTACAATATAGTATACCTTCAAGAAGTCAGGAGTAATAGTGGATGAGTCACATGACTACATGGCTAGTTTCAATGACTTGAGAATAAAGTTCAATGAGGTAACATATACCTGTCTATCTCTGTCTCTTTCTCTTGCATATTTATAGGCTTTAAGCCTCAGCCCCAAATAATAAGGATTAATGCTTCAATTCTTAGTATCCAGAATTTCACTCAGATTATACCAACTCAGAAAAAAGTGAAATATAGTTATTCCCTTTTTGATGTGACTTCAGAGGTAGGGTATTTAAGGATCAGATGTATGGTGGAAAGGTAAAGACCCCATAATAGATGGTACTAAAATGAATCTTGGTGGTTCTGTTACTGTAACATAAGCCACAGCAGTATAACTGATATTGGATTACTATTTTTAGGAGAATGAGTCTGAGTGGCAGTAAATAAGAATAAACCTATTTTTCCACAAGTTGCAGTATAGTAGAAATATGTGTTTTTTCTGATTGGCCAAATCACTGGAATGTGAGGTACATTTTAAATTCTGAAAAGCATAACTCAGAAAACATAATTTTTTTTTGCAGGGTACAAGCTCCTGTGCACCCCCACATGGTGGGTGGGGGGGGGCTTGGCCTGTCTACCCCTTAACTAATACATACCAACTCCATGGGCATTGTTCATTGGAGAAAAAGGTAAAGAAAAAAACACTGAAAGATTATTAGCTCACAAAATGCAACACAGTGTGGTTATGGGTACAATGATATTCAAAGCTCAGTTTTCAGAACCTTTAATCACACATATCTCAATAAGGAGTAAGTATGCTGAAATACGTACGTGTGATCTCATAGGCCAGACATTTTATTCATATAGACCAGAAACAATCCTTCAGCTTACGGATTCACTTAGCCCTTGAGTAAGTCAAACAACTAATCCCAGCTTTGAACCTCTTTTCTCCTTTATAAAGGCAAAATAAAAATAACAAAAATGAGTGAAGTTAACATATGATTCTCATAAATGCAAAATGAAGACCAGGTTGCATTGCGAAAGGATGCAAAAGCTGAACTTCTGCATATATGAAATTAAATCTGTTTTATGTAATACAAGGTGAAGACTTGTGATACTTTTCTAGCTAGTAAGTAACTGCTATTCAGTTTAGCATTATTTCTGAGTTACATTCATAAATTCAGAAAAGCATATATTTTTTGTAGCTCTGATGAACACAGGGAAGCCTTATATAGTTATACTGATGGAGACGATGATGTCAGGTATTGCCATAAGAAAGTGCAGAATGGTGAGATATCCTATGCCCTTCCCCCTCTAGTTGTTTACTTCCACTTAATGTCCTGTACCATTCTTTTTGTAGTCTGACATCACAGAATAAGACTCATCTAGCCAGGGAACTAAATCATTTACCACCTTGCAAGCTTCTGTTTCAGTATGAACACAAACCTTGCCGCACAGGTTCTACCTATGTGCCTTCGAGATCATGCTGCTAATGTACCTACACAAAGTTACTATAGGTCATTCATTCATTCATTCATTCATTCATTCATTCATTCATTCATTCATTTCATTTAATAACCAAGCAATTAATAAGTGAGCTAATCAATGGATCCTTTTCAGCTACAAACCAGGCCACAAGGATAAGGCTAAAAGTATCCAGAGAAATCTCATGAAGACATGGACACAATATACAAACTGCATATATACAAGATCTGGATGTCAGGAGTGAACCCTGGATCTTTAAATCACTGATCTTACCTCTAAGCTACTATCTTTTAATGTTATAAAAACATACATTACTAAACTTATTTCTCAGCAAACTATTGTCTTGTCCCCTCACTTAACATCTTCTTTTTTTTGTATGTATGTAACTACTGCAGTTTTACTTCCTATACATGCACTTAGGACAGAAATCAACTCAAGTGCTACTTTTCAAGAACAAAATATAACACTTACATGGCTGAATAATGCACTAAAAATATGTGGTGTAATATTATCAAGCAACAGATACCTGCAGTCCGAAAAAAAAGGCTGCTTGCAAATCCAGTTTACCATATTACTGACAGCTGAAAGAATTATCCTGATGGGCAAGGTACCTGAGGGCTTATTCTTTACAAATAATAAATTAAGAATGAAATGTTTGTATATTTTTAACTTTTCCTACTTGACTGGTTTCCTTTCTTTGACAAATTGGAGGTAAATCACCTTACTATTATCTTAAAACCTTAATAGTAAGCATTCAGGAGCAAAGCTGAAAAAAAGTATATGCTTTGATATAAATGTGACCCCTCAGAAGGAGATCTTTTTATACCAGATGACAGTATTACGTTCACATTGTGTTTACTAGAGTTATGAGTATCTAATAGTCTGATGTGAGTTTTCTAGCTGTACTGGTCTGTTTACTGCCTATTAAGGTACTTTGTTACCTGTTTTAAATGTTTATTTATTAAACAAAGCAGGTGCATTTATAACACACTAATGCATTAAAATGAAAGACTCAACTGCTGAAACCATAACAAATACATCATTGTGACTTAGAGGTATAGCAATCATGTTATAATAAAAAGTGAATGTGCATTCCTTGTCATTATATGATAAATTGAAACTTGTTCACAGCCTATCACTGCAGTAGCATCATAATGGAAAAGGGCTTACATTGTCAGACTTAAATATGAATTTGTATTTTCCCTTGTCAGATGCAACACTGTTGCTTCATTGCTGTCCTTTGGTACAAAGCAAAACAGTGTTGATAAATTTTGTGAGTAACATGCATCCATTAAATGTCATTTGAATTAATTTGATCCTGCAGGTGACAGACACTTCATTTAGCATTCTAAGTCATTTCTTCATATAAGATAAATTACTGCTCTTGTGATCTTTAAGAAAGATTGATATTCATATCTCTTTCTTCATTCATAATCTTAGGACATCTGCTCAGCCAGTATAGAAAGCTCTGGCTGATCCTAATCAGTTACTATTGCAAGTAATTAATAGCAGAATAAAATATACATATGGATAGATAATGATCTACATTTCTTGCTGTAATATAAACAATTCTACAGTTACTTCTTGTGGGAAAGAAAATAAATACTGCATAGTTAAAAGTTTTTATTCTAGATAAACCCTCTCCCATCCAAATGCATTCATTTATGTACATTTACATCGAGCTATATAAATGGATACAATAACACTAATTGTCCATAAAATGTACATATATCAGTACACTAATGACTTCTTTAATGAAATGACTGCAAACGCATAATGTGCATTAGCAGCCTGCAACAAGTTTTACATTTCAGATGTGCAACCATAACACTGAAGAGACGTCACTGTATGCTATGAATAAAATTTAGACAGAGCAGTCATAAATAGCTTAAAAATACAGCTTTGATCACGTCATTATGTTTTAAAAGGCAGCTACGATGCAGTCCCCATGCTGTTAATGCAAATAGTGGTGATTATATCAATTCCAAGTCATGTTACTCTGTTTATAAGGAATCTGTTGTTTCAGAAAAATGTCTTTGATTTTTTTGTGAAATGTATCACAAACATTTCTGTCATTTTGTTTGTCTTTATTTATATAGATATTTAAACTTTCTTCATTGAAAATTGTTATTTATGAGGACAGTCATGTTCACTTTAGCTTTCATGCATAGCATTCAGTCACATTTTAAGATAGATACCATGCAATCATCAACAAAAAATATTGAAAGGTGGAGTATTTTACATTGACATGTTGTGACAGAACTATACTTGACTGGATAAAAGAATGGGAAATAAAAGATCCAAACTACAAGAATTTGGAAGTGAATCTATTTTTAGTCAGTGATTAGCATAGTACTGCTCTATGAACCTACTCTATGAACCTAAACTACAAGAATTTGGAAGTGAATCTATTTTTAGTCAGTGGTTAGCATAATGAGTACCATTGTATTGTAGTGCTGGAAAATCATAGGTCTTAGGCCTGGGGTTTGATCACAACTTCCACGTTTATGTGAAATTTGCATATTCTATATGCATGTGGACATCCTCTAAATATTTGTTTCCTCCCAAGGATGAGCAAACTGTGGTCGTTAAACACTGATGCTAAAACACGGTGTCATAAATGCAGTGAGTCAAATAAAATGTCACACTGTTCTTGAGTTATTTTTATAAAAAAAATAAATAAAATCGAATAGATATAGCTTAATCAAAATATATACTTCTGCAGTTACTAAAACTAAAACATTTAATAGTTGAAACATGAAGCTTTCATGCCATAAAACACTTCTTCAGGAAATCTGGATGAATCAAAGTATGCTGCTTAGAATAAATGGGTTCATCTTAAGTGGCTATGCTTTTAATCCTTCCCTTTATAATTTCATTTTTGTACTATGGCTGCACAAAGTCCTATTGTATAGCTATCAAATAATTAAACAATATGTGGCCTTTCATTCAATACTGCAGCTACATACTGACAGCAAATGCACAAACTGGGAGTCAATCCAGTGTCAAATGTGTGTTTAATGATTACGTTCCATTAGATCATTTTACATTTTTCAATGTCAAAAGAGATGATAAGTATACCAAGTCTGTCTTTTCAACTGCCTTGCCATTCTCCACATTCTACTTGCTCCATACGTACACCCCCTACACTTTTTCCCTACACCCCCTCTACACTTTTTCTAGCAGCTTGTCGCATCTTTGATACTTCTTGTGAGTTCCCATTACACGGGATCACAACCCTTTCTGTAAAAAAAAAAAAAAGTGCTTCTGGAGATCCCGGGAATAGTCTGCCTTTACAATTAGGTTCCTATGCCCCCTCTCTTTCCTTTCTTCTTGTTCAGAATGAACTCTTCTCATCTTTTTGACTTGATCCTGTGCACCACTATCATGTCCCCCTCTCACATTTGGTCTAAAGTGAGAATAGTGCTAGCCTCTGACCATATTCCTTCCCCTCTATCCCACAGCATAGATTTTTCCCAGTACTTTTCTTCTGGATTCCTTCTAGTAACCTGATGTCCATTTCTTTATACAGCTTACAGAGCCAAATGTAAAACTCAAGGCTTGGTCTGGCCAAGATGCCCTGGAATGTAAACATTACCTTGTTGTTTCTGGAATCTCTCTCCTGAGGAGGTACCTCATCATGTTGCTGTCACTGCCTTGTCACTCTGCTCCAATAGTCCAATTCAAGCATGATCAATAACCCCAGGTGCTTTATCTGTTTTTTTCCCTCTTCAGTTCTACTTCTCTCTGCTGATGCTTCACACCAGGGTTCTTTTGCTCTCGGAACAATACTTTGCATCGGTTTGCATTGAACCTCTGCTGCTATCTTTCTTTTGACTTGATTGACTTTTCCTTGTCATTCAATAGAATTTCCCCCATATCATTTCTGCACCTATCTTTGCATCATCATCGATTTTTTTTGTCTGTTCTGTTAGGTTTATCTGATACAAACACAGTGAAGAGCTCTTGACCCAGATCAGAACCATGTGGTCTTCTCCCTTGTATCAGGATGTAGCAATAATAATTACCACCACAAATTCCATGTGCATCTGCAGGCTACTGAATGGAACTATGATCTGCTTATACTAGGGTATCACTAATAGCTGCTTGCATGAAAGTGTGAAGGTGCAGCCCTAATAGAATCAGGTAGTTTTTCATGTGGATTTTGGTTGCTATTTTAATTATTTTCTGAAATCTTATCTGTGTTGACAGCTGTATAATCATTTATTTAGTCTGTTACCTTGTACATTTTCTAAACAGTCATGTCAGAAACAGACAAAACTGTATCATTACAACAGCAGTCAAAAAATCTAAGAGTGTTTATAGGTTCATAGGTGTGTACTAGGCTAATGGCTCTGGGGCCTTTACAAGCCTACCCCATAGGATTACCCTGGCATCATGCCACCCAACCTTAGTTCCCAGTACCTCTGTCAAGTAAAGCCACTGGAGTGATCCCTGGGGTGAATTTTCTATTTCCCATCCACTCATCAAGATTTCTCTTGAACAGGGTCAGTGAAGTGCTCTGCTTGACATGTATGGGAAGTCTATTCCATACATGGGCAGTCTCTGGGTTATGAACCTGTCCCTCCAGCATGTTCTGTTCATTGTGGTAATGAGGTTGATGTCTCTGGAGCGTGTGGTGTGGAGGGATTGGGATTTCTTTAGATGTAGCATTTCTAACAGAGCTGGGTCAGACATGGCTTTGTAAGTCAAACAGAGATTGCTTCTAAATAGGCGATATGAGACCGAGACTAGTTAGAAATTTTGTAGTCTGTCCATATAGGACAAATGTTTAAGGCCTAGGATCTTCTTTGTGAGGTACTTTTGCAGCCTCTCCAGTTGTTGCTGGTGTTTTGTGAGGTACATGCTAAATGGGGCATTGTACTCAATGATTGGCCTAATGAGGGAAGAGTGGAGGGAGACAATGACCTCTTTTTTCCTGAATGCAAAACCCTTAGTAATGAGATGTGCCACATAGAAGAACTTTCTGACCACAGTGGCATTGTTGTGGTCAAAAGAGAGGTTGCTGTCAACCTGTGTTACCAGATATCTTATAATGCCTTCTGTGTTCAGTGGACTACCATCAATGTGGTAATTCACGAGAACTGGGTTTTTTCCAAAGGGGATGACAACACATTTTTTGGCATTGAGCTTAAGGCCATGGTTCTGACACCAGTCGTTGGTCTCAGTGATGCCTTTCCGTAGGATGTCAACATCACTCAGGGAGTTAATAATAGCTCCCAACTTGCAATTGTCTGTGAACTTTGTCAGCCAGAGTCTCTTCGTGTTGGCCTGGACTTCTGAGAAGTAGATACTAAACAGGAGAGGACCCAGGACCGAACCCTATGGGACTCCAGTCGTGACTGGTCAGCAGTCTGACTTGGAGTGAGCTACCTTTACACTGTGGGTTCTACCTGTGAGCCAGTTTGCAACCCACCTAGTGATATAGTGGTTGATGCCTAGCTTAGTGAGTTTTTCTATGATTCCTAAGTGGGGAATGGTATCAAAGGCCTTGGCCAGATAAAGGTAAGCTGTATGAACCACCTTGCTTTCATCCACAGCTCTGGTGACTGACTCAAAGAAGTCGACCAAGTTGAGCAGGCATGCTTTCTGATTTCTAATTTTAGTCACCAGTAAATTAAATTAAAATATGCCAGTAGAATCTTGACTAGAGTTACCTCATTTCTCTTTCTTTATACAGCACAGTAAATATTTCAGTTGGTGTGTCATGTAAAAAAAACTAAAAAACATGAAAATGAAAATGACAAATGCCCTGAGACTTTACAACAAAAAAATTCTATGGTCATACCAATAGTTGCATAATAAGATTCGTTTTCTATCTGGAATGCTGCAATGATGTAATATCAGAAACAACTCAAAATTTACAGGAATTTGTTTTTTTTCTCCTGAAGAAAGTAATGACGTCCAGTCCTTTATAATGGTAATGAGCATATTTTTTTTGCAAAATCTCATAGTTCAATAAAAGTTCCTACTTTGTGCATTTGAAGAGGTAGCAGTTCTAAACTTGTGACACACTTCATCAAAGAAAATTGTTTTTGTATAAACAAAGTATCTCAGGAGCTTGGAAATATTCACTGCAATAAAAAAACAGTTCTTGTGTCAGAGTAAGCAGTTTTTGGCAAAGATAGCCAGTTTGTAATCCAACAAGCAGAAAAGTTTACATTAAGTTTGTCTAACTTTTCAATGATGGCAACATGGGGCACAGTGTTAAAAGCCTTGGCTAACTCAAGATAAGCAGTGTGCATTAAGTGGCCACTATCTACAGCCTCTGTAAACTTTTCAAAGAGGTTTACTACATTCAGGAGACTGTACCTGCACTTCACAAAACCATACTGAGTGGGATCTAGATCAGTAAAGTAGCCCTGCAAAAATAAGTTCTACTATGATAAATTCCATGCTTTGCACATAAGGCTGGTGAAGCTGATAGGCCTATAATTTACTAGATCTGTAGAGGAGATAACCCTTTTGTGAAAGAATTGCAGTAGCTGTTCTCCAGGCATCATGGACAAACCCTATGGATAAGCTGAGGCTAAGCAATTTTAGTAGAGGCTCAGATGCAGCATCCTTGGCACTAATGAGAAAGCAGCCAGGTATGTTATCTGGTCCCATGTATATTTGTTTATAGCATTTGACAGTGATCATGTCTTTTTACAAAGTGATTAGAGAGGAATCAAAATAGTCATGGATAGTGGGTACAACAATACAACAATATGATTAAGTGGGGTAAAGCTAACATTACATTTGTCTACTAGTGGCCACAGTCCAAGGGTTTTGCAGCAGGAGACTATTGAAAGAAGAGGCTTGGATCATAATATTCACAGATAACCACTTGTTGTTAAATGAGGAACTGGTACAAGACTCAACCTTTATCTGCACAGCACTTTGACTGTTTGCTGAAGTATCAGTATTGAAAGCAAATAAGTCAAAACCAGATTTTTCCCACCTACTCAGCATCTAAGGAATACTCACTGATAGCTACACATCTGTCTTTTAGATGGTGCAAGATCCCACCCAGATACTTAGGTGTTCACCTGACCTTTTCAGTTTCCAAAATGACAGACCACAATTTGAAACTTCTCTGAGATTATCTTTCCTTAGCAGTCCACATGTGGAGAAGGTTTTGACTTCCACTAGCCAGAAAAATTAATGCTTTGAAGATAATGTCTTATACCAAACTTTATTATATTATTAGTTGTTTACCCATACCCCAATCTATTGTTTGTTCAAATAAGATTTCTAAGTTAATGCTAAATTATGTGTGGGATGGTACACATAAAACAAAATAATTTTATATGGTAAACTGGAGCAAGGCAGGGTGAGGCTTTCTAATATTAAGACATAATGCACTGGCATATTCACTGCATAAAATTCTAAGTTGTGATCTCTCTATTTACATTATGAAGGCCAGATTAAAAGCTAAAATGTTATGGGGTTACTAGACAAAATACTGTTTTAGGATTCAAAGCTAATCTACTGCAGCATTTAAAGCATTGCAAGTTAGTGCTATTAACTAATTTAGGTGTTTTAGATGGTTCCCTATCAGAAGCCTGAAACACTATAAGCCTGAAAATCAAAATCCTGAAAACTAAAGCCTGAAAATTCAAAATCCCGAAAACCCAAAATCCTGAAACTCAAAATCCTGAAAACACAAAATGGACATACTGACATCATTGTGGCTTTGCTATTGTTAGCCCTGTGGTGTTAGGTCATGCGTTGGGTTCAGGTAAGTGTGCGGTTGGTTTTATGTTAGGGTTAGGGGCGGTTTAAGTGAGTTAGGGTTAGGGCGCAGGTTAGGCATGTATGCAATAGTGACAAATATTGGGGTTAGGGGTGGTTTAAGTGAGTTAGGGTGCGGGTCAGGTGAGTGTACGATAGTGACGGACCTTAGGGTTAGGGTTAGGGTCAGGGTCAGTTGGTAGATATTAGTGTCTTTATAGTGACATATTAGCATTATTTGTGTTTTCAGGATTTTGAGTTTCAGGATTTTGGGTTTTCGGGATTTTGAATTTTCAGGCTTTAGTTTTCAGGATTTTGATTTTCAGGCTTTTAGTGAGTTAGGGTTAGGGGCAGTTTAAGTGAGTTAGCATGTATGCAATAGTGACAAATATTGGGGTTATTAAGTGAGTTAGGTCAGGTGAGTGTGGACCTTAGGGTTAGGGTTAGGGTCAGGGTCAGTTGGTAGATATTAGTGTCTTTATAGTGACATATTAGCATTATTTGTGTTTTCAGGATTTTGGGTTTTCGAATTTTCAGGCTTTAGTTTTCAGGATTTTGATTTTCATGCTTATAGTGTTTCAGGCTTCTGATAGGGAACCGTTTTAGATACATCACTTTGGGGTCACCCCCACAGTAGGTATTGGAGGTCTCAAAATTTGGTGGCCAGACAGGATAAATAAATGGGTAGCGATATTATATCAGTGAATGCAAATTATTGACTCAGCACCTACTTTTATTGCTCTTTCATTATTTAAGGACTACATAAAGAGGCTAAAAGGTACTACCAGCTCAGATATGCAGTCTTTTTTTTTACATTATGGTAACTATTAAACATAATACCCCTTGTTGACAAAGTTTTTGAAAATTGAAAGAAGAGAAGCAAATTGTCTTGAATTTAAAACCTCCTCTGTCTATAATGAATTCATTTGCCCAGATATTGTAAAAATCCAGAAATCATCAGAAAACAGTTTAACAAAACTAGGATATCATTTTACTGCCTTTTTTAAATCACAAAGTTTTAAGCTATTATGAGTCACGTACTACTACCCCCATCATCTGAGAATTCTATATGGGGGTATTGCATATCAAACCACAGTATGAAATTAGGTTTACTGGAGGGAGCTGAATGTGAGGGATTTATTTTAGAACCTCCTGGGGTAAAACACAAATTTATATTAAGTCCTACAAAGAAAATTTGGGAATAAACAGCAAAAATATGCATTGTATGCATAGGTATTTTGTTCTCCCATTAGACGACTGTATTTGTTTTCAATTCAACATTTTTATACACTACTAACCTCCTTAAGAATATGGACAATACAGGTAGTAATAAATTCTAGGTTTTATAATGCATCTGTTTGGAAGCAGCCAGGATATTTATCTCAGTGGGGTTGAAGTAAATTTTTAAGGATTTCTACTAAGCAGCTCTCTATTATGGACACCTCCCATAGTCCTCTTACAATATCTCACAGTACCAACAGAAAACACAGGCAAAGCTGACTTAAAGAGAGATGTTCTGGTGTGCTTTCTTTAATTGCCATTTTTTTGTTTATTATTGTTAGATATATAGTTTATAATTATATAATTCTTGTTGTTTTTGGTTTGAATTTAAAAGTCTGCTAATATACATTGGCTATATTCCTCAGCGCATTGTTGAACATTACTCCATACTTTCCTGACATAACTGAAGAGAGATTTATAGTTTCCTTAGTAAATGTACTGACCGTAAGTTCCTACTGTGCCGTACATTTTCTAATAGTGCTCTTAAGATCCTTGCTGGCATTTTTATTGTGATCTTGTTGTAAAGATTTACACTTATTTTAAAACTTAGCTCTTACAATGTCTATGATTTCTCAGTTATAAGCCTTGAGAGAATATATTGAGGGGGTTGTGCCAAGTTCAGAATTAAAATTATTAGCAACTTTCATATATTTGCAAAACACGTAACCTATTTCTGAAGACACTGCTAAGATTTGCTGTTAAACTGCACTGATATGTGCATAAAGGTTTCTCCCTTTGGCTGTATAGCATAGCAATATTTTCTTATCATCATCAGCATTATAGGATAGGCAGAATTCTTAATTACCCTCTGATAAATGTGTTGATATAATCAGTGCCAAGGAAAACGAAACCAGTACCTAGAAAACAATAAAAGGATTTTATTAAGCCAAACACGTTACTTAAAACACATTAATGCTCCACAATGTGAAAATGCGTTTTTGTCATTAAAACTTCATCAGATGTGGACTGTAAGCACAAAGCATCATTATATATTACACAAATTTACAGACATAATAATCAATTGAATAAATTAAACATTTTTAAAGGAACATCTTGTTAAAAAATTGTGTAAAAAATTATATAAACTTCACTCTATTAAAATCTTATATATTCTGAATTACTAATGAATGAACATTTAAATACATATGTGAATACTTTAAAACCTTAAATAAAAGACTATCCATATAAATAACCTTTAAAAACTATTTAAAATAAAGGCTTAATTGATCATTTAATGCATAATGTGCACATATATATATATATATATATATATATATATATATATATAAATGAAGGGAATGGCCATGGGCACTACATTTGCCCCAATTTATGCGGACTTCTTTATGGGGTATTTAAAATGGCAGCTAATATATAGTGATAAGAACCCTTTTAAAAAAGAACTGATTATGTGGCGTCGCTATTTGGACGATTGTTGGTGCATATGGTCTGGGGCTATGGTCAGAATTTGTGAAATATTTGAATTCTAATGAATTTGGTCTTAAATTTATTGATGGGATTGAAGCCAATAGTACTGATGTTTTTGGATGTTAGAATAACCAAGGCAACAAATGGTAGTGTGATAACTAGTTTGCATAGAAAACCCTTCACTAAAAATGCAATACTAGAAGCTAGCAGTTGTCACCCTACGCATATAACCTCTAATATACCAAGAACACAATTTCAGAGGTTAAGACTTATCTGTAGTGAAGATGCAGAGTACAAAACTGAGTTAGAAAAAATGGGTGATAGATTTGTGAGAAGAGGCTACCAGAGACATAATATCAAAAAGGGAACAAACTAAGGCATTAAATTATGAAAGAGAAATGTTTCTTAGAAGTAGAGATATGAATGAAGATCAGGATGATGGGGCCATGCAAACTAGGATGAACAGTTCAAAAATCAGATTTATTATAAATTATGGTACTAACATACTTTAAAGTCAGAGAAGTTGTTGCTAAATATTGATGTGTTAGAATCTGACCCTTTTTTTGACAAGTGCTAAGATATTAATTGTTCTTATAGCTATAGACGTGGAAGAAATATTGGGGAATCACTTTCATGGTATAAGATGATTGATTGCCCAAAAGATAATGGGCATAATGATACACCTAGGGGTATTAATACCTTTGGGAATTGTATTTATTGTAGAGTGATATCACGGACCAAGTCATTTACATCAATTAATACATGTAAAGTTTTTGACATCAGATATTTAATAATCATTTTCTACTAATTTCTTCAGGTTGTGGGAATTTTTATAAACAATTTTTAATTTGTTCTTTGATATTTTATCCAAGTCTGTAAAACTTACGAACCTTTTCCACTCAGATTCCATAACCTTTTTTATCATATTGGTACTAGTGTTGTATTCCAGTACTAATGCCCTTTCAAAATCTTCATCATTATACTGATTGCTAATTTCATTGGGGTAATGTTTATTTAAGTGATTGTATGAATGTAATTCATTTTTTCATGTGATGGGTTGAGCCGGGATGTGTGTAGGTTTTGAATGGTTTTTAATAGTTGCATTGTGCACTTGTATTTTGTCTGGTGAAGTTTCTGAATAAGCAGGGACAAAAACGCTTATTATTTTTTCTATTAAACTTTGCTACTTCATTTGTGGATTTATTTGCCTCACCCATAACTACTAGAAGACTTGGTTTTGCATTGTTTGTGGTTTTGTTGGTAGTCTATCTTATTATCAGATTTGTTAATAGAAACCTTTCTCTCATTCTGTTCTTGTCTATTAAGATCCAATTCATCCTTCAGCTGTGGAGACAGTATAATCTTTTTCCTTTATTTTGTGCCTTATTAGGATTGGAAAATGGTCAGTTTCATTCCTCACCTCTACCTATATTGCTAAATTTGTGCAAGGCTTTTATTATCTATAATGTAATCAATGAGAGAACTCACTCTATGCACCACATATGTTACTTTGGAATCCTCCCAGGCCACAGATCCATTAATTATAAGCAAATTATTATTTTCACTTATCTTCAGTATTTGCAATCAAGAACTGTTCATTTTACTAGTGTTGGTAATTTTATTTTTTTTTAAATTTTATAAATAGTTGTAAATAGTTCAATCATATATTGCTCTGATCTGGCTTTGAAGTCTCTGGAGATAAGCAATGTTTTGCTCTAATAGATATGTAGATAATATTTACATATATATATATATATATATATATATATATACATATATATATATATATATATATATATATATGGGTCTAGGACTATTCATTGAAAGCACATTTCAGTGAAAGTCAAATGACTGTGTACAAATCTGAAAGCTCAATTCACTGAAAACACCCCCCCCCCACACCTCCCGATGTGCAGGGGTGCCCCCACACCCCCTCTTACTATATATATTAACTCCAGGGTTGCACAACAGTGGGGAAAAGGCCATATATAACTTTCAGTGAAATGCATTTCAGTGAATTGTGTTTTCAGTGAATTGCGCTTTCAGTGAATTGTGCACAGTCAAATGTGTTTCAGTGAAATGTGCTTTCAGTGAATAGTCCTAGACCCATATATATATATATATATATATATATATATATATATACATATATATATATATATATATATATATATATATATGTGTATAAAAACACATACACCTTTATCTATATATATATATCTATATATATCTATATATATATATATATATATATATATCTATATATATATATATAGGTATATATATATATATATATATATATATATATATATATATATATATATATATATCTGTCATAGTAAACCAACAGCTATGAATTTATCTGCTTGTCTTGTAAGATAAGATTTTATATTATCTTTTATTTTGACCATTTTGTTCATTTGAACATGCTGTCTGTTGTTCAACTGTTTCTGCTTTCTGCTTTGCTTGTTTCAGATCCATAACATTTCAACATTTTGAGTGTGATGTGTTCTGTATCAAGAAACAATATCTTCTGAAAGCAGAGACTATCGAATTGAAACAAATATATTACAAATGTTTTATTCTTTATTTTACTGGATAGACCATTGCTATACCAAACTCAGAAATATACTTTTACTTGTTTGACTAATCAATATGACCTTTTTGATTTTAATTGTTTTGTAAAACAATTATATTTATACCTATATCTTCAAATATCTATTTTTCTCTGTAAGCTGCATTCTATTTCTTTCCTTAATTCTCCTTAACATCACATATTGTTTTGTGTGGCTACTTGATGTTTATCACCTCATTTCATTTAACCCATGCTTAGGTGTTTTTTCAATAGTGTTTCAAAAAATTCATGTTACAGAATTTCTGTGTCTGTCCAAAGTATTCTGTACAGCAACATCAGAGTAAATTCTTTTTCTTGCATTTTTTTTTCATTTTGTTTAGATATACTAATCGTTTACATCTTCCTCATTCAAGAACACGTGATTGATTTTAGCCACTATCAGCACAGTCACTTCCTTCAGAAACTCATTCAGCAAATATAGAAAACTATTTCCAACCTAACAGTTGAGTAAAAGAAGAAAACTGCTGCCACATTGGAGTGTTCTGTCCCATAACCCATCTCTGCTAACACCCACGCTGTTATGCCCAGATATGTTAACACCAAAACTAAATACTACCAAAAACTGATAAATACATTTCTAAACCTCATAGCTAGTTTTCCCCACACCATTACTATTGAGGGGAAATCCATCCAAACCCTGGGCCAACATCCCCAGACAGCACTAACTCTAATCATAACGGCCCAAACATAAGACGAAGCCTAAATAGACCCCCTCCCAACTCACTAGTGACCTGCCTCTTAAACATTAGAAGCATCAACAATAAGGTCCACAACCTCAATGCCTTCCTGCCAACCTACTCCCCTGACATACTTTGTCTCACAGAAACACGGTTAAAACCAACTATGCCAGATAATGAAATTCTAACTCCTGGGTATAATATACTCAGGCTAGATCGTACTACCAGGCAAGGGGGAGGGGTTGCTGTTCTCTATAAAACCACCCTAAATGTTACTCTAGACAACCTTCAACCACCTATATTTAACAAAGCAGAAATTATGATTTCCAAATTACAAATAAAAACAAATGTATAAACATAGTATGTGTCTATATTCCCCCAGGTAATAACTCAGGGACCCTAGACGACATCCTCTACTAGCTATCCAGTGCTTTTCCCCAAGAGACCATTGTTCTAGGGGACCTCAATATAGATTGGAACACCTGCACTGCAGTGACCCCAACGACCCATGTAAACCTACATGGTTTTGCACAAACTATAACCTCCCCTACTAGGATCAGCGAATCTAACAATAAAGAATGTATCCTGGACTGGATACTAATTAATAGCCCCCACCACATGTACAAATCAGGTACTCTCCCTGAAGATCTAAGTGACCATTTCATAATGTATACTATTACACATTAATTTGAATGTCCACATCTACCCACCTATAAAACAATAAGAAATAAAAATTTCAACCTTAATAAATTCTTAGAAGAACTTAAATTATGCAATTGGTCAATTGTAAAACAACTACCACTAGATGAGGCAGTAACACACATTCCTGGCCATCCTTGACAACCATGTACCTGCACCCTGTATTAGAATTAAAACAAAAGCTGCCCGCTGGCTCACTAAGAAACCAAACTAAACATCATCCAAAGAAATAATGCCTGGAACACCTGGCGCTCCTCTATAGCCCCACAAGATCAACTCAAATTTCGACAATATAGGAATGATACAAAAAAATCCATATTACTAGACAAAAAATACATTTCTGCCATCTACAGCAGACACACCACAACATGCCACAGAAGTTCTGGGCAGGTATTAACAAACTCCTCTACACAGGGTAATCCACATCTCCAACCCCCTCATCCCCAACCCAAAAACTGCCAGAGTCCATTGCCAACACCTTTAACAGTTTCTTTACAGAAACCAAGAATCAAAAAAGCGAGTCCAGAGTACATTCAAGTGCAGCAAGAAATGTGCAAAGATAAAAGTATAAACTGCACATAGACTTGCAGAGCAGAAACTTTAATAAAACAACAAAAAAGCAAAGGTAAGCGCTTCCACGTCTCACAAGTCGCTTCTTCAGACAATTGTACTTGCTAAAAACATTAATTTAAATAGTAGCTTACCATCACAGATTAAAATCATTAACCAGTTAACTAAGCTAATAGTTTAACAAAATACTAAAAAAGAGAGGGAAAAATCTCAGAAACTTTTATAAAAGACATCTTAAAAACAAATGGTATGTTAAAAACAAAAACTGATTATAAAGTAGTGTATAACTATTTATGTTTAAGAGGGCTTGCTTTCAAGAAGGGTTTTAAAGAAAACATATTGTTCAACCCAAGATGTTTTTCTGCATTTAACAAGAGGATCATTCTGGTTCAATTATAGCACACTGAATAATCATCGGTATTATACCCAGAAACTAAATCCTGCTTCCTCTCCTGGATTATGTGGACAGGAGCACTGCCAAACTGTACCCAAGCTTTGCCTTCAGTTACTTGCATACATGTCATCCTGTCAGTGCAAGAAATCTGGACAAAGCTGAAATTAGTGGGGAGGCAAAGGCCCAAAATAGGGACAGATTTTAAATATTGCTCTTAGAAACTCAGAAAGTTGCTAAAATAACATGGTTTCTTTTAGCATGCATTTTCTGAAGAATATGAAGTCTGAAACTCAAATGTATGTCATTATACATGTCATTATTTAATGACTTAATTTCAGAGATTATCCCAGTGAATTGCTAGAAAACCACAAATTTTATGAGGAACAGACCAAAAATATGAGTAAAAAATCTGGACTTTCTGTCAAAATCTTGACAGTTGAATGGTATGGTTAGTTGTCTACCAAGCCTTCTGCTGATGACTCCCTTCATAGGTGAAAAAAAGAGTACTGCTAAGGAGCATCTTTAAATTTGTTTTCTCTACTGTTAATACCCCAAAATGGCATGGTCAGGTGTCTCTGGCTGCTTGATGTTCTCTTTTGCTTTGTAACAAGATCTACAAAAATGTAATACTATACAGTTTGAATATTTTAAAGATGAGAAAAAAAAAACAAATGTATTGAAATAAATTTATAATTTAAGGATGAATAAACATCCTACTCCTGAAGCACACAGCTTTATACTCGACAACCAAATTCTGAGAGACTCAGGAAAAGGCAACATTCTATGCTTATAGAGTGGAAATGGGAATAATAGAAGGGGAAATGGTGATTGTTTTTTTAACGACTACCCTCGTTTCATGATTTGTTGAAATGGTTAGTTAATGGATTTATTCCTGTATCCTCAGTTTGTGGGGAATGTTCGGATGAATCCTTTACTGCAACATTACATTATAAATCTTTAGTTTCTGTAAATGTTACAGGACAAATTCTCTACTGATTCATTCGGGCTCATCTTTTTATCACTGCTTCTCTATGTAACCCTGTATGCACACTGTGAAGGCAACCATTCCGTTGATTAATTCTATGAATACAACACTTCTGCATTTAATCTCAAAAACTAAGTTATTAAGTTTCTTCCAATCATTCAGCTATTTCTTTTACTGTCCATTTTTAAAAACTGCTTTGTGGAAGCTGGTTTCTAATTAAACAGCACTTTCCATTGACAAAATAGCATTTAGGCTCTCCAAATATAACAACTTGTATTTTATGTTAAATAATCAGTGCTCTGCATGTCCTTTGAAATTAGCACTACAGCAATTATTATTATGTGAAGTAACAGCCATCTTATTTTGAGGCACTGCTGAGGAGGGCAGTGAAAAGACTTTTCTAATGAATGTCATAACATGTTCTGGCCTGTTTTCACACTCACTGAAATCACAATGCTAAGGAGGAAAAAGAAAATGTAATATAAATGTTCTGAAATGCCACTTTATCAGTACAGCATGAATGTAAAACCCCAGGAGCTGCTCTTCTGTCTTCCTACATAATAACCATAAAAATACACTACTGTCATGACGCGGAAAGAGTTCAATGTACAGTCAGCGGGAAAGGCTCCATTTTTACCTCAGATCTTCCTGCATGCTTGTTTAGCTTGAATTGCCCTTATTTCCCTGAACTACTTTGTTTCCTCTTATTTTGTAGCACCTTGGACATCTCTGTTAACAGATCCCTTTAAAACACATGGTGCATACTCAGAATGTAATGTTTTGAATCTGCTATATAAATGATAGTGTGAAGTGAAATGCAAAGAAGGGCAAAGAGAGAAAAGAGCCCAAATATAAATGTGTGTGTGTGTGTGTGTGTGTGTGTGTGTGTGTGTGTGTGTGTGTGTGTGTGTGTGTGAACTACAATGATGGAACAGTTCGTATTCACACAATTGATAATAAACTTCACCTGATGGTTGCCTAGGAATAACCCAGTCCTATTTAGATTTCAGGGTCGTAAAATCTAATGGTAAATTTTCCTAGCTGCATTACTTTGGCATGAAGAATAAATGTTGCAGTTACATACTTGTTGAAAATATTCTTACTTTTTTAAACATTTTGTAGAGAAACAGTTTTTTGAAACATGTATTCACAACCACTGCATGTGAGTTACTTCTACGTTGTAAGATTTTTTCCAATTGAAACAGTGTATGTCTCTTTAACTTCAAAAGAATAATACATTTTGTGATAATTCTAGTATGCATGTTATGTCTTTTGTTAGTAATAATTAGGGTATCCCTTTCATGCCTAAACAAAAGCACAGATGTATGGGAAATACAGACTGTCATTTTGGAGCATGCTCTGACGTTTCTGGCTATATCACTGCTACAAGTGCATACATGCAATCTATATGATGCAGTACAAGAGCCTGTGAGACTATATGTGACTAAAGATTGAGATGACTTATTACCCAGTTTACAAAACACTCTCAAAAATGTATAGAAAATGTTATTGCTCACCTCAGAAATTGTGCTCTGTAATATTTACTTCTAGCTAAGATCTTATTTTGCATCACATTAACATAATTGTATGTCATTATTTTATGACAGTCAGTTTTAGGCTAATGGCTTTTTAACTCATCAGGGTCAGTTACTTTTATCTACAGACATACTTCAATCCCAGCAATTATAAATACTTTATTGACTGCAACTTTCTTATATGTCTGTGTCAAAAAAGGTAATAATAATAATAATAATAATGACCATAACAATAACAGTGACCAAAGTCACACTTTCAGATTTGTTTCACACAAACATGCAGTAACTAAAGTACTCCAACTTAATTTACACAGACATGTACACTAGTCCTGCAAAGCTAGATTAAAGACTGTTTAACAATGAACAGATAAGAGCATAAGCTACTTTCATCCACAGATACCACCCCATTCCCACCAGCAGTTATATCCACATGGATGAATTTGTACACCTCTTATTGTTAAGAAATAAATTACATGTACTTTAATGGTAATGTTGGATGAACTGTATGAAACTGTATAAGGATCATTAGCATGACACCTTAAGACACAGATATGCAATGCACAATTTAAACAGAATAATATTTATGACAGCATAAGAAATATTAACAGCATGATAACATATGCAAATTCAAAATGCACAATCTCTGCAGAAGTAAAAATGATCTGAATAATTTCACATTATAGAGAACTATTACTAGTGCAGAGGTTGCTGTTGAATTTTAGCACTTCATCTACAAATGCAGTGCCTGCTGCACTTGAAGTATAAATTGTCTATATTGTATTAAAAGGTGGTGTACAGTCGATATTGCCATAACATTTTCTGAACTAGATAAGCTATGCAGTACAGAACAGCTGGCAAAGAACAACAAGTTCATAGTTACTAAGCATAAAACCCAGGAAACCTTTAAGGAGTTTAGACTAAATGCCCAATTGTTCCATAGCACTGTCTAAAGTGACTTACTCAGTGTCATACAGCAGTTTAATGAAGGTGGAAAGATTCAAACCCTGCATCCTTGACACAGTAAGTAGCTTGTTAATAAATCTGAACTTTAGTTCTCTGCACTAACTGCCTCAGTACTACTTTTTAACTAAATGTAGAAATCATTTACAGTCTGATCACAGTAATATACTAACTATAATATAGTAATATAGTAGTATATCACAGTAAAGACTACAAAATGAATGCTGAAAATCAGACAGTTATGATCGGGACTCCAAATAATGCAGAATATAAGAACTGAAAAATATCACATACAGCTTGCAATTGGTCACTCCTAAAGCACCTTTCATTGGACGATGCAGTAGCATACTTTAATTCCACATTCCTTATTATACTTGAGTCTCATTCCTAAAGCACCTTTCATTAGACGATGCAGTAGCATACTTTAATTCCATATTCCTTATTATACTTGAGTCTCATTCCTAAAGCACCTTTCATTGGACGATGCAGTAGCATACTTTAATTCCATATTCCTTATTATACTTGAGTCTCATTCCTAAAGCACCTTTCATTGGACGATGCAGTAGCATACTTTAATTCCATATTCCTTATTATACTTGAGTCTCATTCCTAAAGCACCTTTCATTGGGCGATGCAGTAGCATACTTTAATTCCATATTCCTTATTATACTTGAGTCTCATTCCTAAAGCACCTTTCATTGACGATGCAGTAGCATACTTTAATTCCATATTCCTTATTATACTTGAGTCTCATTCCTAAAGCACCTTTCATTGGACGATGCAGTAGCATACTTTAATTCCATATTCCTTATTATACTTGAGTCTCATTCCTAAAGCACCTTTCATTGGACGATGCAGTAACATACTTTAATTCCATATTCCTTATTATACTTGAGTCTCATTCCTAAAGCACCTTTCATTGGACGATGCAGTAGCATACTTTAATTCCATATTCCTTATTATACTTGAGTCTCATTCCTAAAGCACCTTTCATTGGACGATGCAGTAGCATACTTTAATTCCATATTCCTTATTATACTTGAGTCTCATTCCTAAAGCACCTTTCACTGGACGATGCGGTAGGGTAAATACTTTAATTCCATATTCCTTGCTATTCTTGATTCTCCTGCTCCTGCTCGCGCCATTAGAACCAAAACAAAAACTGCCCCGTGCCTCTCAAAAGAGACCAATGCTAAATTCATAGCTATAAATAAGACATGGGACAAATGACATGCCACAAAAGACACACTAGATCAATTCTAATACCAACAGCTAAGGAATCACACAAAAAAATCTATTATACTAGACAAAAAAAACTTCTACTACCATCTTCAACAAAAAACATCACAGCAAACCTCAAAAGATTTGGGCAGGAATAAACAAACTTCTTCACCCAGGACAGTCCTCCACTCCTACTTCCTCATCTTCCAACCATAAATCCCCGGAGGATATTGCAAATACCTTCAATAGTTTCTTCACAGAGACTATCCAAGCCCTAGCCTGCCATTTGGCACCCAGCTGCTCCAACACAAATTCTGCCACAGCCAATACCCCACTCTCCTTTAGCTAATACCCCACTCTCCTTTAGCTTTCAGCCTGTTTCTACATCACTTATCAGATCTCTAATTAAGAAATTAAAACCAACTACTCTAGCAGCTGATCTCCTCCCACCAGAGTATCTGCAAAAAGCAGCAGATGCCATAGCATACCCCATCTCCATCATAATCAACAGAACCTTATCTGAAGCCACCATCCCCTCCATTTGGAAAATATCTCATGTAATACCACTCCATAAAGGAGGCAACTCCTTCAAACTGTCAAACTTTAGACCCATAGCTATTCTGTCACCATTGGCTAAAATTATGGAGAGATGTGTCCATAAACAACTTGTGCAATATCTTACCCAGAATAAGCTGTTGGTTAACTCTCAGCAAAGTTTTAGGCGACACCACAGTACTACTTCAGCCCTCCTATCCTTCTCTAACACCATAAACTATAACCAAAATAATAGCAATCTTTCCTCAGCCCTCTTTTTAGATCTCTCCAAGGCCTTTGATATGGCCACCTACCAAATACTCATGCACACCATTAAGGCATGTAGCTGTACACTTCAATGGTTCCAATCTTACCTGTGTGTTAGACAACAAGCCATCCTATGGCAGGACAAACTATCAGCCCATCTACCCGTCACCCTAGGTGTCCCCCAGGGCTCAATACTAGGTCCCCGTCTTTTCTCTCTCTTTATTAATGACCTTCCCACTGTCCTTCCAAATGCTACTTGTATCCAATATGTGGATGACTCCACCTTGATTTGTTCAGCCACCTCCCCGACAGGTCTAATGACATTAAACCAGAATACTTTCAATATAGTTGAAAACTGGCTCTCTAACTGTCAGCTGATATTAAACCCTAACAAAAGAAAGTTGCTTATTTTCTCCCCCACTTGTAAGTCATCCTCACTACTCTACCATAAAATCTAATAATGGTACCATTATCTCCCCAGATGCACAAACCAAACTCTTAGGTGTCACAATAGACAACACCCTCAAATTTGATATCCATGTCAATCAAATTATCAAAACCATTAACAAAAAACTTGGCTCCCTCTATGAGATCAAACCTTTCCTTACTGCATTTGCTAGGACTGCTATTGCACATTCCCATCTACTCTCCACTCTTCTCTATGCCTCTCCTCTACTCACTAATTTAAACAAATCTGCTCTTAGCAAACTCTCCAGCTGTTATAACTATGTTGCTAGATTTGCAACAGACGTGGCTATAGGAACCACCACTATCACAATGTAAATTTTCTGGGGTGGCTAAATGGCCTAGCCTACTTCAGTACAACCAGGTTATAAATGCCCATAAAGTTCTCAACCACCCTGATAATATGGCTGCACTTAAAAATATCATCAACCCTTATTGCAACCTGAGGTCACTTTGCTCTTCTAATAAACTACTGGTTCAAACATCCAAAATCAACTACTCTGCTGGGGACAGTCTGTTGGCAAAACTTGGAATTCTCTTTCTGCTGATCTTACTCTTGAACCCTCTCTCTTACTCAGTTCAAAAAAAGCCTCAAGCTATACTTTAAAACTCACTGGCCATGTCCTTGTTCAAAACCCGACTAGATCCTCCTATAGTCTGTAATCATGTTACATGGCCTAGTCAGTATGTCAACACTGTTTTAAAAATGTATGAATATATTTCCTGCTTGCTCAACTGGAACCTGTAAACTGTGTATAACCTGTAATCATTTTGTGATTTTTACTGTATGTTCTACCTTGAAGCTTTTCTACCCGGGCCTCCGCTGAAAATGGACATGTATCCAGTCGGACTATCCCAGTCAACAAATGTACAATAAATAAATATCAGCATGCATATGTTGAAAATAGATCTACCACCAATTGGAATATGATGTTATAGCTATATAATAACATCTATGAATGAAAAAGTATCTTGTGATATAATTTATATAGATTTAACTTCAGCATTTGATAGAGTCATACACAAAACACTGATCAATAATTTAGGAACACTAGATATTGA
This sequence comes from Protopterus annectens, assembly GCF_019279795.1. Lineage (NCBI taxonomy): Eukaryota > Metazoa > Chordata > Ceratodontiformes > Protopteridae > Protopterus > Protopterus annectens. The sequence continues at coordinate 1,389,054,716 of NC_056731.1, forward strand.
TTTATTCTTGATAAGATGGATAGATGCATACCTTACAATTAGGACATAGCAAGTATCATACAGCAATCAGACAAATGAAATTCAAAGTTTTAGTCAGGGTGTCCCACAGAGTTCTGTTCTGGGCCCTTACCTTTTTAGATTGTATCTTTAATATCTATCATTTTCATCTGAGGTGTTCTACAGTCTGTATGCAGATGACATTGCATGCAATGAAATGCACATTGCATTTAAGTTACCTGGCACTTGCTCACTAAAGCAATTATATAAGTCAGCACTAAAAAATTAAAAGCACTACACCCTCACAAACTCCCCTTGAGTACCTTGTTCCCCATTAGCCCTTTTTTTCAATTATAAAGGAATTCCCAATACTATTCTAGCATGTCCAAAGGTCAGTTGTCAATCTCCTCTCTGGTCCATCTGGTGAATCTGGGAATCTTGAGGCAATGTTACAACTGCCTCATGTACACAGAAAACCCTCTCTTCCTCCCAACAAATTCCAACACATTTGAGAGATGCAACCATATAGCCATATTGGAGGCTAAGCTCTCTCAACTCAGTACTGGCGAAACCAGTTAGGAGGAGAAGGAAACCACACTCACTACAATTCCAGTCTCACATAGACCTACCATGACAGCAAACCAAACACATAAACACACAAAAACATACTCGGAGGCTCTAAATAAAAATCTGCCTAAGCAGCAGAGACCTCCAAAGCAGACACCCAAGCAACCGTGACCCCAAAACAAAACACATACAACACATAGCTCACAAAGCCAGTATGCCGAACAGTCACAGCCCTTAAGGCTAAACAACACACCTGATGCACTTATAATAGGTGACTCTATCGTCAGGCACACTGACGTCCCGCTCACCAGGCTGATCAAGGAGAAGGTCACAGTGAGCTGCTTGTCGGGCGCTAGTATCCGCCACATAACACAAGTACTCAGGTCACTCCAAGGCAAGTACAAATATGACTCAGTCATTGTCCATGCTGGTGTGAATGACCTGAGATGTACCTCCCTGGACTACATGAAAAGAGACATAGAGGAGCTCTCTGAGCATGTAGCCCAGGCCGGTATGACCCTGACCTTGAGTAGCATCTTACCCTCACCAAGAATGATGCCACAATATGAAGACAAGATGATCAATTTCAACAATTGGCTTGAGTATTGGTGTCAATCAAAGGGGATCCAATGCCTGTCAGCCTGGGATGACATGCTCAACAAGCCACGATGCTTCGCTAGGGATGGCTTGCACCTGTCACCCCTGGGCTTTTGGATATTGGCAAAGGCTCTTGCTACCCCCATAGTGCCTTTTTTAGGCAAGGCTCAAAAGACAAACTCACCTCCATAGGTATCACAAGGGATAAGAAACTAAGAGTAATGCTACTCAATGCCAGAAGTCTAAACCTCAAGATGCATGCACTCAAAACTCTCCATAGCATGGAGAACATCGATATCTGCGCAGTAAAAGAAACCTGGTTCAAGGCTTCCGAGAGCACCCCAGCACTACCAGGTTATACCTCATACCATGCTTTTCGGCCCCAAAACTTGGACCGAACCACAAAAGGAGGGGGAGTATCAATATTCTTCAAAGATAGCCACACCTCCAGGTTGGTGGCACAGCACGAAGCATCAGAGACTATCCATATGCAACTAACAGTGGGTAAAACTGCCTTCCAGTTTATAGCCTGCTACAGACCACCCTCCCAAACCCAGGAACCCCACTCACTCGGCCTTCCTGAGAACACTGGAAAATATGAAGGTCTCTCCAAACACCATTATATTGGGCGACTTCAACTACCCAAACATAGACTGGGAGCATTACTCTAGCTCCAACACCCTAGCCCAAAGGTTCCTAGAATTTATAAACTCAAATGCTATGGAACAACTTGTTACCACTCCCACAAGAGGGGAAAACATACTGGACCTGATCATCACCAACATGGGGACACTATTCTCCAGACCAGAAGTGTATCCCTCACTGGTAAAGCAGACCATAAACTAATCTCACTGGATATTCACATCCCAACTCCACCCCCTGCCCTGAAAACTATAGTGAAAAACTTCTGTAAAGCAAATTTTACACTCCTCAAAACCAAGGTGGAATCCTTCAAAGCCCCCGGGCCTGTGGAAAATACGGCCCAGACTGCAGAATCCTTTATAAACGCATTCCATGAACACCTTCAGGAATGCATGGATCATGCAATCCCAAATAAAACCAAGACCCAATCCTCCAAAGGCAGACGTCCTGTCTGGTGGACCCCAGCCATAAACAAACTACACAATAGAAAATGTAAAAAGTCCACAAACAAGCGAAGAAAAGGCTCCGGGCCAAAAAAGAAACCTGCACCCAAAAATGACCTTAACGCAAATTTATTGACATAATTATGTCAATAAATTTGGCTCGCCCGAGCCTTTTCTTCGCTTGTTTGTGAACTATACAATAGAAGGAGGAACCTACTACATGATAGAGCAAAATCCCAAAAAGGGAAGGCATCTCTGATCAGTATTAGCAAAAAACTACGGGCACTCATAAAATCGTCTCAGGCCAGATTTGAGAGAAAAATTGCACAGGACACTAAGGATAATTACAAGGCTTTCTTTAGTTATGTTAGGAACCTGGGTGGGAATTCCCAGATATGCTCAAAATTAGTCCAAAATGACAAAAAATACATCGAACCCACAGACATTGCCAACATCCTAGCTGACAGGTTCAGCGCAAACCCCCCCCCCACCAAAAGGGCAAATATCTATCCCAGCAGAGTGCTGCCCCCCTGACATCTCAGATGCTCAGGCAAGAGCTGCCCTCTCCAAAGCAAAAAACACAGCATCAATGGGACCAGACAGTGTCCCGGACTGTGTCCTACATGAACTCCAAGAAAAGCTAAACCCAAACATAAAACTACTGTTCAATCTCAGCCTTACTACAGGATATGTACCCAAAGAGTGGCATACAGCAACAGTGGCCCTCTTCACAAAGGTGGTGCCTCAACGGATCCTGGAAACTATCACCCCATAAGCCTGACTAGCTTGGTCTGCAAAGCTATGGAAAGGATCATCATGGACCTCATAAATAAAGATATTGGGGACCTACAGACACTGGATCCTACCCAGTTCGGCTTTGTTAAGGGCAGATCCTGCCTCTTAAACCTGGTTGATTTCTTTGAAACAGTCACTAAGGCAATTGACGAGGGGAAGGAGGTCCACACAGCCTACCTGGACCTCACAAAAGCCTTCGATACAATACCCCACTCAGGCATTATACATAAGCTCACCAGCTTAAATATAAACCCCTATGTCACTAGATGGGTTGCAAACTGGCTCAAGGACAGAACCCACATGGTTAGAATTGCTGGAGCCATGTCAGACTCCAAACCAGTTACAAGTGGCATCCCACAAGGCTCAGTCCTGGGCCCTCTCTTGTTCGGTATATATTTCTCTCAGGTACAGGCCAACACGGAAGGACTGTGGCTGACCAAGTTCGCAGATGACTGCAAACTGGGCACCATAATCAATTCTCCAGCCAACACAAGCATCCTCCAAAAGGGCCTCATAGAAACAGACAACTGGTGCCAGAGCCATGGCCTCAAGCTAAACGCCAAAAAGTGTATAGTCATCCCCTTTACAGTAAATTCCACTTCTTTTTCACTATAACTAGTCTGGTTTATGGATAGTTAGTATGCTTCCAGTTCAGGGGATCATTGACAAATCTAGCCAAAATTTTCAGTTGTCCCAATGCATTGTCTGGTAAAGTGACTTGCTTAAAGGCTTTCCTAAAATAACAGTTTAAGTGTTAAGGTTCACTCTGTCTTTATATATACTGGAGCTCCTGTTACAATTGTGCATTTATGAATTTACATTTGTTTATTCGCATAGTACACTGATCAATACTGATTAATTTCAGGCTCAGCACTGGTGAAATATAAAAAATTTCACAAACAAAAAACAGAAACACAAGCAATAACAAAGTAGTTCATACTAATTGTGATAAAAGGAGATACTGTCAGCACAGTTATCTGGAATTTTGTAAATAATTATATGTCATTTGTGAATATCAACATGATTCATATAAGATGCTAGCGTTACAAATGTATTAGAATTGTATGCCAGGCATATATCAAACTGCGGGTAAAGAAGTGTGTTGAAAAGGGTTTGTAAAGTACTGAACTTAAAAATGTAACCATAATGTACCCTACTGGAAAAGAACAGAATGTACATACACTATTGTAACTGTTTAAATTTATATATGTTAAGAGTGGCAACTGGGACACAGAAGGTTAACTTCAGAAAAATAGCTGAAATTAAATGACTTCATGGACACACAATAAAAAGATGTTATCTTTCACTTTCAGTATAGCAACAGACACAAAGTCTGTGCTGAGAGATTTTCTGTATTTTCTTGGAAGTGTTTTATTGTTTTATGACTTCCAGGATTTGCAAAGATCTGAGGAAAAGCCCTTGTGCATGTATTTTCACAGGTAGATGCTAAACACTGCTAGCTTTCAGCAGTGGGGGCTTTACCTAGGATAGAGTCAGATGACAAGAAATGATGTCATTCTGCAAGCTGTTCCAGCAGTAATATTTGAGATATTAATTTAGGAACTCTCTGAGAGAGAGAGACTCTGCATTTTGTATTCTGTCTTTGACCTGACAACATCAGTTAGAAGATATATTCACCACACATCTGCCTTGCTGCTCTAATTAAGTAAGTATACTAGTGTACAATATAATTATTTTAGATATAGTCAGGAATATAGCAAAGCCTAATTTAGATATTTTTCTTTATTTATTTGAGACTGCCCTGCACTGTTGTTTCAAATATTTCCTGTGATTTTGAACTCTGATGTTACTGTAAAGGTATATTTAGTATTGTCTTGTTCTTTTATTATTTATTATTAAACATATTTAAATCTTTCATTGTGGCTAGTCTGTCTAGACATATTTAAGCTCTGAAAGCACTTGCATATTTATTTGGTAACACTGTATAGGCCACTCCTAATAGCATTGCTCTTGGTCAAACTACCATTTGTATTGATAGTAACATCACACAGTAAGATTGGACACCCTTTTGTTAAGGGCCTTAAAGTAGCTGATAAAGAGGTGGCTGGTGGCAGTAATAATTACCTTGTAGTCTCCCCAAAAGGGGGCATAGCTAGTAAACCTGTGCCAGGCTTTCCCAGGTGTATGTATGTGTGTGAGTGTGTGTGTGTGTGTGTGTGTGTGTGTGTGTGTGTGTGTGTGTGTGTGTGTGTGTGTGTGTGTGTGTGTGTGTGTGTGTATAAATCAAACCTCAAAGAGTGTGTGTGTCAACTACTTGGGCTGGGACACAAAACACTCATTGGACAGAGAGGGTGCTGGAGGTCTTGGCTTGGCCACTCAGCTGAGATGTCAACTGTGCCAGAGGGGAGTCTTACTGGGGATCTGGAGAAAGAGGGAAAAAACAGCCCCGGACTGACTGTGGTCTTTGTGTGCTCTTAAGTGAAATTGCACTTGATGCTGGAGCCAGTGATGAGGATTGAGGATCCTTGATTACTAGGCCAGTGGTGGGTCATCACACTAATTACATCAAAAATCTGTGTATATACATTATAGTGAACAAGCACAGGGCAATGTGTAACTAGTGTGCAATGTACAGTATATACATTAGATTCTAAAATGTACAGTAGATACATTAGATTCTAAAGTGGGCCAATCTTCAATGAATCTTGAGAGGCAAGAGACTCAGAAAGCAGAAAGGTTAGGTGATAGGCCCTGTGTTGAAGCAGGAGCATTTGGGTTGGATGAAGAAATGCATTTTGAGTTGCATTTTGAATTTGGACTGAGTGTTGATTTTCTTGATGTTGATGGGGAATGTGTACCAAAGACTAGGAGCCTGAGAGGAGAAAGCATGTGCAGTGCTGTGTAGTTTGGTTCTAGGGGTAATAAGAGTTGGTGTGGTTTGCGAATATTGTCTAAGTTTGTATGAAGAGGATTTTCATGAAGTTTAGCTGCAATGGGGGTAAAGGTATGGATACTAAAAGTAGGTTAGATCTTCATTTTATGTGTAGCCATGTGGCTTTTCTGGGATGATACAGTAATGTTCACAGAGAAGTAAATTTGTAATGAAGTGACATATGCAGTTAGAGATAGTCTGGAATGTGAATCTTTTTCTTGGAGGCAGAAGCAAAAATTGGGAGCCCAAGTTCAAGTTGAGAAAGGAGAGCTTCTTGGCTCAGAAGTGTAGTCCTAGGTATTTGAAGGGGGAGGTTGTCTCTATGGAATGGTTGTGTAGGTCAAAGACATAAGTGCAGGTTGAATTTTCTGTTGGGTTTTAAAAGTACAGTTTAGTCTTGGTGGGGTTGAAAAGTAGTTTACAGCTTATGAGTCATCAGAGGAGCTCATGTAAGTCTGACTGGAGATGGCATTAAATATTGATGTGAGAGTGCCCTGATTGGTAAATGATCATATAATCTGTACAGAGAATAAGTGAGAGATATGGGAGGTCCCAAGGAAATTTGTTAATGAATACGGGGAAGAGGAGGAGGGCAAAATTGTTCCTTGTGGTACACCTTTGTAGTAGGTGCAGATTCTGATTAGGAGGATCCATTTTCACTCTGAAGTGTCTATCAGTGTGGAAGTTTTTAAATCAGAGAGAGGCATCTGGACTGATCCCAATTTCAATTAGTTTGTTTTGGAGAAGATAGAAGTCAATGTGATCAAATACCTTTTCTCAGGTCTATTAGTAGGCACCTTTAAGGAGGCCAAATTCTGAGATTAGCAGGGCATCATCAGTTAGGGATCAAAGTGATGTAATAGTACTTGATCCAGAATGCATTCTCTATTTGTGAATAATTTTCACAGAGTTTTTGAACTTTAAAACTGCATTTAAAAAAATTTCTTTTACCACTGTGTTTGGCTGTTATACTGAATCCATGTATCCAGATATGAATATCTACTCCACATTACTGAATTGCACATTATTTTGTAAATTACTAGTGCTGCTTTAATACATGCGTGAATTGGCATACCTTCGTTGAAGGTTGTGCTTCAGGGCTGGCAACTCTGCATGTAAAAATCAACTGCCAATCATGAGTGGACCGGAGTTCCGCTGTGGCGACCCCTGACCGGGAAAAGCCGAAAGACACAACAACTAGTGCTGCTTTAATGTATATGCTTTATTTCCTGTGCCATTGATCTCTGTTCTAACTTTTACTGTCTTGTTTTATTGTGACAGCAGTTTACTGATATTCTCCACATTTGTTTGGTTTCAGAGCTGGAACTTGGTTAGGTTCTGCACATTGGTTGGGAGGGCCATACTGTATCTTTCACATTAAGAAATCTTTGGTGTGCACTCTAATGGCAGGACAGAGTAACCAGGTTATTATGAGCAGAGAATCAATGCTGTGACCTCAAAGTATGTGCTTGTTTGTGATTGGCCAGAGGGCTAGCTTGTTTGTTTACTTGTTTGTTGTTTTTTTTTTCTCTGCCTGTATAAAGTCAGAGATTCCACTTGTTTGACAACCATGCCACTGATTACAGATTTTTTTTCAGAATCTTGATCCATTCACTGCTAGATATCTACTTGAAACCTTTGGTTTGCATTCTATCTTGATATTAAAGCTGCTATTTGTGAAATTTTTAGAGTTTTCACATTTTAAAAGTAGATTTAAGGATTATTGACCTAACCACTGCATCTGACTGTTGTGCAAAATCCAGATCCATCCATATCTTAATGTTCTCTCTAAATTGCTGACTTCCACTTTATTTTGTAAAATCTTAGTACTGTTTTAATATTTCTGCATTATTTGCTACCTCCATTGCTTTCTGTTCTAAGTTTAGTGCCTTGGATTGTTGCCACAATCATTTTCTATGAGTTCCTGCACTTCTGTTTGATTTTACAGTTGTAGACAGTGTTTTACATAAAGAATTCCTTGATTTGCATTCTATTGGCAGTAGAGGGTAGACAGGTCTCTTCTGAGCTTGCAGTCACTGTCTGTGACCTCAACATGTGTGTGTGTGTGTGTGTGTGTTTGGTATTGGCCAATAGCAAAAGGGCTAGCTTATTTGTTGTTTTTTTCTGCTACAAACTCATCACATTTGTGAGATGCTGTTCATCCCACAGCAGTGGTTAGCAGTGGCTTCTAGAGATGCAGATGCTTAGAAATACAAATATCCTATAAAAATACCCCTTAAATGTTCCAGAGCACATAGTTGCTTGATGGGCATGGTTTTGTCTGAAGAGGGGCACTACTCCTTGAAGTTAGACTACATTTCTACTTTTTTCCAACTAGCACCCTAGCAAATCTGTTTTCATTTGCAGTGGATGGAAAAAAGAAGCATAAATACTTGATGCCAGATTCCTTGAAACCAATTATATTTGTACCTGAAACCAAGGATCAGCACATTCCTACTATCTCTGTAGACAGTCTGTTACAAATGGGAGTCTTGAGACAATATAGTAATTGCCTCATATGTTCTGGCATTCACCTAATTCTTTAACAATTAGATACAGTATGTGAGAAATGTACTTATACCCTGTGTCTGTAGGTAAATTTGTTACACAGCCAGTATAAATACCACAAAAGTTGTCAGAAACTCATAACACTATGTGACATCTGCCACACATACTACAGGACAAATAGACCTATATCTATGCTAAGGCTCTTAAAAGTAATCTACTCAATCCAAAACTCAAAGAGCTCCCAGACATTGTAATTACAATAAATAGCATCAGCAACCTCAAAAACGCAGTTATAAAGCAAAACCCACTATGGAACATTCAGCATCAGCTTGCAGTGTTTCTAAGTCTGAGTCCATAAGGCACAATCCAACATTTTGGTAAGAGTAGACTCTATTATGAGACACACCAATGTCCCACTTACCAGTTTGAGCAAGGGAAAGATTACAGTCAGTTGCCTCTTGGGGACTAGGATCCATCAAATAATGCATGCACTCAGGTCACTGAACCACAAGAACCACTATGACTCAGTTATAGTCTTTGTGGGAGTAAATGATCTGAGATGTACTTCCCTGGATTATATGAAGAGAGACATGATAGAGGTCTCAGCCTATGCGCCCCAGGCTGGTATAAGCCTAGCATATTGGCTTAGCTTTTGGTGTCATTCAAAGGGGTACAGTATTTTTCAGCCTGGGGGGTATAATAGACAGACCATGCTACTTTGCCAGGGATGGTCTGCAACTTCCCCCCTCTATGCTTTTGAATGTTGGCTAAAACCTCATCCACCCCATAGTGTCTTTTATAGGCATTACCAGCCTGATAAACCCTCAGACATAGCAACATTAACCCCCAAAAATCTAAAGGCATTAATGTGCAATGCCGGGAGACTAAACAAGAAACTCCACTTCTTCCAAGCTCTCCTCACCCTGGAGAATGTAGATGTCTATGCAGTTATTGAGACATGGTCCTCACCCTGGAGAATGTAGATGTCTATGCAGTTATTGAGACATGGTCCTCACCCTGGAGAATGTAGATGTCTATGCAGTTATTGAGACATGGTCCTCACCCTGGAGAATGTAGATGTCTATGCAGTTACTGAGACATGGTTTAAAGTCGCAGAGAGCACCCCAGCAGTGCAAGGCTATAATTTCTTTCACACATTTAGATCTGTTACCACACAGGATAAGACAAAAGATGGAGGTGTCTGAATTTATTTATTTATATTTATTGATTTGACATTTGTTTACCGGGATAGTCCGACTGGGTTACATAACCCATTTTCAGTGGAGGCCTGGGGAGAAAAGCTTCACATATAAAACTTTGTTGCACATATTATACACAATGCCACATTTATAACATTGTTAAACATATTGTACAATAGTTTACATATTTAAGGATACATAAATGGATGAATTATAGGCAGCACTTAAGGTTACTTTTGTACTAATAGTAGAATATTTATAGTTTACGTTCATACACAAATTGAAATAAGCTTCTTAGGGTACATAGTATTTGCTTAGAGTCTTTTTGAGGATCATGACACAGTTTGGAGTGGGTCACACAGAAAATTAGTCCTCTGGTGAATGAGTAAAGTACTAGAGACAGAAAGGTACAATCTTTCCAAAAGTTTAAAGAGATAGTTAGTAGATTAGTTTGGGAGAGGGAGTTTAGTGTAGTAAGAGGAGGTGTAAAGATGGAAAGTAGTAGATTAGCCTGGAGTAAGGCATGTACATAACTATGATTTATTTACCTGTGTTCTTTTAGGGAGGCTTTAAAGTGAGGTAGGGTAGGAGTTAGCCTAATAGTAGGTGGGAGGGTGTTCCGTAACTTGGTGATACAGTATAAGTAAAGTGATTTTCCAGATCTATATTAGTTTGCCAAAATATGATTTCAGCAAACACCTAAACATCGACTACACTTCAATGAAAATCGTTTCAGTGATTTGCTGAATTTACCAAGGGCAAATAAGTAGTTGGCCTACTACTCAACTTTGCCCTTTTCTCCACTGTAGTGCAATTGCGTAGTTGGTATACACACACACATATATATATATATATATATATATATATATATATATATATATATATATATATATATATATATTTAGTTAGGGATGTGTGGAAGGCACTGCCCCCAACATTGGGTGGGTTTGATTTACTTACATGTCTGGCCATTTACTTGCCCTTGGTAAATTCAGCAAATCGCTGAAACGACTTTCACTGAAGTGTGGTCAATGTTTAGGTGTTCGCTGAAACTGCGTTTCGGTGAACTAATATAGACCCGATTTTCCTTGGTTTCTGGTTGATTTGTAAGTTTTGAGAAAGTTTTTATCTTTGGAACTCAGTGTTATGTTAGGTTTGTAATGTTGGATTAGGTTAACTAGGGCAGGGCAGGCAGTGGGCCTATAGAATAGTGTATGGGTTGTAGTTAGGTGTGAATAAGTAAGTTGGTTTGCTAGCTCAAGCCAATTTAGTTCTTTTAATGGTAAACAGTGATGTGTAAGGTAGTTGGAGTTTGTTGCAAACTTTACTACTTTGTTGCAGCATTGTTCCATTTTGATCTTGGTGGAGTTTTGTAGATTGGTTAGTATACAGAAGCCCTAGAATAGGGAGGGGAATGGTTTTAGCTTGGGTGGTCTTGATGGAAGTGGTAAGAAATTGTCTATTTCTGCAGAGCAGCCCTAATTTTGTATGCGTGTTCTTGATATTTTGTTGGATATGAAGGTCAAACTTACATTTGTTATCAATAATAACAGCTAGGAGTTTAGTTTCTTGTACATTTTCTATGATGGTTTTGTCAGTTGCAAGAATATTAAATTGGTTTGGGCTGAGGGTAGTATTTTTGGGGAGAAAGACCATAATTTTGATATTTTGGGGATTTAGAAAAGGGTGGGACTTTTCAAGCCAATATTCAGTTGCTGTGAATGATTGTTGGGTTTTGATTAGCAGTTCTTTTATTATTTATAATATAAACCAGGGACAAGCACACGTCAAGGCTGGTCAAACAATATAGTGCACTTGACCCTCTCCACATTCGATTTACCAAAGGCACAGTCCAATAGAATACCTGTGAAAGATGTTTCTCCCCCTCTATGACTCAGGAAAACAATAAAACTTAATTAACTATATCTGAGGCACTCCCTATTTAACCCAGCACCATATTTATGGTGAACTTTAACTACCCACTATAAACTGAGAATCATACATGACTCCTAATATGTAGGCCCAGAGAAACCTGGACTTTGTAAGCAAAAATAGCCTGGACCAGCTAGTCCATATGCCCACTAGAGTTAATAACATCCTAAAACCCATTTCTCACCAACTTGGGAGAATACTGTACCCTTTAAATGCATTGCCTACACTAGGTAGGGCTGGTCATAAAGCTGTCTCCATTGAAGTAAAGCCTGGGATACCAGGTAACCCATGAACTTTTAGAAATGATTTCAGCTAAAACTACTTATTTCTGAGGGACATAGTGGCAAACTTTTAAGGATTCCCATACCCAGGGAATGCCACTGCCTACACAGAGTCATTTAGAAGAACCCTCTACAATCATGTATACAGCTGTACATAGGTTGTGATACCGACCCAAAATAAATTCACAACAAACACAAAAAACAAGCCGTCCTTGTGGAATCATGACATCAATAGATGATGCAACAAAAAGGAAGAAAATCCTGGCCAGAAACAGGAACAGCAATGGCCAGTAAGGTATGAATTCCCTTATTAAACTAAATAAACAACTCAGAAGACAAATTAAGTCATCCAAGCCCAAATCTGTGGTAAACATAGCCTCCCATGCTAAGGAAAACCACAAGGCATTATTCAGTTTTGATGAAAACCTCAAAGGCAATACACATCCAGGTGTCAATCTAATTGTGAATGGAGCCACCTATACTGAGACTGAGGACATAGCAGACAGACTGGCTGATAAATTTAGCTTCAGTTTTAGTAAGCTTTCTCCCAGACACCTCTTTAGAAATACCCACAACCATAGCTCCCCCAACAATCACCAGGGAAAAGGCCTTCAAACTGCTTTCCAAGGCAAAACACAATGCATCAGTCGGACCTGATAGTATCCCAGGATGCTTCCTTTATAGTATGAAACATGATCTTTAGGGACCTCTAGAAACACTATTCAGTCATACCTGTAAATAGGCTTTAGGCTTCATGCCAAGTCAATAGAGGACTGCAGCTGTTATCCGACTAAACAGGGATGGGACATGGACTCAGGAAAATACCAATCCATAAGTCTGACTAGTCTAATATGCAAGACCATAGAAAGAATTATCATAGACATGATAAAAAACAACACAGGAAACCTTCAGATGCTGAATCCAACTTATTTTGGTTTTGTCCAGGGAAGGTCATGCCTAGTCAACCTGGTGGACTTCTTTGAGAAGGTCATCAGAGCAATGGATATACTGCATACCTCAACCTGGCCAAAGCATTTGATACAATTCCACACTCTGGCATTGTAGACAGTCTCAATGAATTAGGAACAAAAGCCTACTTCACCAACTGGATAGCCAACTTGCTCAGAAACAGGCCGCAAAAAGTTAAGATAGGGGAATCTACCTCTACGAAAAGGGCATTCACTATTGGAGTCCCTCAGGGCTTAGTGTCAGGGCTGGTCCTGTTTGGCATCTTCTTTTTCTTCTCTGAATTCAAGAAATGTCAAAGGCTTCTGGCTGACTCAAATCTCAGATAATTGTGAATTAGGTGTAGTTACTGAAGAAGCCCAAGACACAGACATCTGCTAAGATGGCCCAACATATACTAATAACTGGTGCCAGAGTCATGGTCTTATACTCAGTGCTAAGAAGTGCATAGTAGGAGCCTTCAGCAAGACCACTACCCCTACAAATTACTACATTGATAATACACCTTAAGAGCAAACCCAGTAGGCAGAGACTTGCGAACATGTAGACAGCAACTTTGCCTTTGACCATCATGTGTCAACAGTAGTAAGAAAAATCATTCCATGTTGCATAACCTATAAGTAAAGGTATGGCATGTAGGTTCAAAGATGTAATTGCTTCATTGCACCCTTCTCTCATAAGACAAATCAAGTACAATGCATCCTAAAGCATGTATGTGACCAGGCATATGCAGCAATTGGAGTGACCACTAACATCTCTCACAAAAAAAAATGTATGTTATAAAACAAGTCCTATGTGAACAACCTCAAAGCATCATCTTTCTACTCTGTCTCCTACAGTCTGCTGTGATGCGACTTATTGCTGATCAAGAAAGCATCCTCTGATCTAGACTTAATGGACTTGTTGCACATCTGCAAAAAAAATAGCACCATGAACACCCAGACCAGGGGAACGTAATCCAACTGACAGCATAAATAGGGCATGTTGGAGGGACAAGTATGTTTCTCAGAGGCTTCTTCTTCACTGGAACAGGCTTCCTATCCAAGTGAATCAAAGTATTTTCCTGCACTTATTCAAGTGAAACTTGAATCATTAGATTGGAATCAGAAATTTACCCCTGGCCTGGCACATATGTCTCTGTTAGGGAAAGTATGCTTGTAAATGGTTGTCCACTCATTCCTAAGTTTATATACTCCCCACCACCACATAACTTATGGGACCAATACCTTTCTAACATTTCCGGCAAGCATGAATATGCTAGGGTCTTTAGCCTAGTATGAGCATATGACCTTATGACAGGGTATAAATATAGGGCAACATCAGAAATGGTCCACTAAGTTTGAGACAGATAAGAGCAGACTACTCTAAATCACTTAAAAAGTTAACATAACAACAGGTTTTGCATTAGCATGCACTTTTAACTGTGATTCTAACCAGGTATAAATAAATCCTTTCCATACCACATGAAAAGTAAATAAGCAAAAGGGCTTCATTCAAGTACCTAGTATGCTCACTTATTTTCTGTAACGCTGGAGTAGGAGTGAAATGCACCATTCTCCATTCCTGTGTGGCAACACCACTGTTGGCTATACTGGGGGGGGGACTTCTTGCACTGCCTGGAAGTGAAGACATTAGGAAAAGAGAGATTTAATTTTTATTCTGCAGCATTGCTCTATAGATATATTGTTTTGCTGGATGCCCATGCACCCTCCGAAATCCATGGCCCCTGTGTGACAGCCCAGTTTACCCCTATTATAATCCACCACTGCAGACAAACAATGATTTCCAGAAGGCACTAACAAGGCACTAACAATGCCTTTTAGTGATACCACCCTTTCTGCTTCTGTGGTACAATGTTGCCATCAATCAGCCAACCGGACCAGGCCAGTCTGACATTACAATGTTATAATTACTGAACAAACTTACAATAAGTCAACCATATGATGCTAGTTCTGGTAGTTAAGTAGTTGTAGCAAATTTGGTCTTACTTCAAAGGATAGATGCCAACACTTATGTATATTTTACGAGTTCTATGCAATTACCCTTATGTACCTCAGTAATCTGACAACCAGAAACTCTTATAGTTCAGTGATGATATATTTATTTATTTATTGGCATTTGTTTACCTGGAAAGTTCACTGAAAAGCTGATGTACACCACTGTTGAGTCTAAGCACTAGTGTTTTTACTCCTTACATTTGGTAAAACTCTACAAGGAATATGTTTACTCCCTATGTGAAATCACTGTGAGCAGGATTCATGAAACCTTCATGTAAGAGTTAATATGTCTTACATGGAGGTTGCAGTCTAACGGTATGACGTCAGCATGCCATGCATATTCATGAGGGCATGCTGAATAATACCCTAGGCTAACACGGTCCATGTAGGAAAGTCGGAGGCATGTCCGAATGCCGAGTTCTGCAAAGGGACATGCCCCCAGAAGAGTCAGAGTCCTGAAAGTAAACTCCCATGAGCGAGTCCGCGGAAATGTCAAGGAACACAACACCACACATGCCCCCACAGACTATAAACCCAACTGTAATGTAAAACAGAAAAATAACAGTTTAATTTTTTTAATGTCCAAAATGTTTGCTCGTAGTTGCGCTTGTTTGCACGGGTATGCCCTCCACTCAGCCACAGTTAGCAGACAGTGAAAAGCATATAAGATCTAAATATGCAAATTAAGCCAAGTAGCAATAGTGTAGCGGTAGAGATGTTGGCGAAAGAGGAGGTATAGTCACAGTTCGAGCCCCCACAACATCATTCTCTATTTTTAGTTAAATAAGCTTGAAACAATCCCCTGACATATATATGTATATATATATATATATATATATATATATATATATATATATATATATATAAATAACTATAATTTAAGTAAAATGTAATGAAATGGGCCATGTATTTTTGAAGAAATCCGACACAATAAAATATAAAAAAGAGATTATGTGCCCATAGCTGAGCAAGGCTTCAAGAAGCCTAATATGAGTGTCCATAGGTGAGCAGCACTGTAACAAGCTTAATATGACTGCCCTCAGGTGAGCAGCGGTTTACCAGGTGTAATATGAGTGCCCGGATTTGAGCAGCGCTTTCACACGCTTAAAATGAGTGCTCATAGCCAAATAACGCGTTACCCAGTGTAAGCCGTTTGCGCGGAGCTGGGCACCGTGCCAACCAGCTCACCAGTGGGCAACGTTGAGCAAGCTGTATCAAAGCCGCCTTTACACAGACACACCTTCTAGCCTGTCTAGACAGTAGTAAAATAAAAAAAACAATACCCAGGCTCGAACCCAGGATACTGGGCACCATAGTCAAAGTACTGAACCACTAAGCCATGACAGCTGTACTGAGAAGTGCAGTATTAGCATATATATAGGAATGAATGGAAATAGAAGCATGACAAAGCAGGTTTATTTAAGCTGATAAATATCTAAAATGGCCAATCACAGATAAGTGCAGGAAAATGGGCATATATAAGCCCCATAGGCGGGAATACACAGCATAACTGATTGTGGTACCCATTTGCAGTCAGGATGGCAGGTGCAAGAGAGGGAAGTTGCGTTAGAGCACAGAGGTGGGGTGTTGAGGAGTCAAAATATATGGTTTGGCTCCTAGTCCATGATCATGAGGCACAACTCATGCAGGGCCAGGTTCACTGGGGTGCATACAAGGCAAGGTGTGGAACCGGTTGGCACATGATCTCACCAGTGCCACAGGCATTCCAAGGACTGGTGAACAGGTCCATCACCACCATGCAGACCTGAAGAGATGTAAGCAGGACCAACTGAACTGTTGGATCCAGAAGGCCCGGCAAATGCCCAATGCCCCACTACTGAGTAAGTATCCATGTAATTAAGTATGTAAGAAATTATCCTAGCCTATAGTATGGAGATATATGTTCCAATATTACATTATTTATATTACAGCTGCAGGTGTCCGTTCCATGAATCAGCGAGCCTATGCTGATAAGCTAGTGAGGTTGCGCCACCAGGCAGGTTAGTAATTATTTTGCTGGAATTGTTATGGAATATAAGTGAGACAGCTTGTAAAAGAGTTCAGTGTTGTTACATATTAATAAAGTTCAAATAAGCCTAGAAGAAAGATTCTACTAGTACTGTAAGATTAGATAAGTGATGCAGCCTGTAATCCAGAAATAAACATTAAACAAGTCTCACATAGAGAGTCTCCACCTGTATTGTAATATCAGATAACTGCTTCAGCCTGAAAATGAGTGGTAATCAATCAACAAAGGATAGACATGTGTCAACTACATCCCTTATAAAATCTGCCATATGAAATA
Organism: Protopterus annectens; assembly: GCF_019279795.1. NCBI lineage: Eukaryota > Metazoa > Chordata > Ceratodontiformes > Protopteridae > Protopterus > Protopterus annectens. Next base: position 1,389,071,838 of record NC_056731.1, read on the forward strand.
AGTGAGTCAGTTGGAAAGGATTGTTTTAACCCAGTAAGAAATGTTAATAACGCCTAGAATGAAGTACCATCCTGAAATGTAAAAATAAAACAAGTGAGAGTGTGAGAAAGTGGGTATGAATCCACCAAGAAAGCTGTAATAAATCTGGAATAAAGTTATACTGCAGTGAGTACATAATGAAACGAATGAGACAAAGGGATTCACATCTAGATTAAGGGCGGTCATAGTTTCCCTATACTCATCACTCATCAGACCAATGATTGAGTACAATGCCCCATTCGGAATGTATCTGACCCGACACTTGCAGCAGCTGGAGAGGCCACAAAAGTTCCTCACCAAAAGGATAAAGGGTCTCAAAAATCTGTCTTATGCTGCCCAACTGAAAGAACTCCAGCTCTATTCAGTTGCTTACCGCTTGCTCAGAGGTGACCTGTGCCTGACATACAAGGCCATGTCAAACCCAGATTTGATGAACATGCTTCACCTCAAAAAATCTAGATCCCTCAGAGCCACAAGGGCGGAAGACTTAAACCTCGACACGGTTATTAATAGGACATGCTGGAGGGATAGATTCATCACCCAAAGACTCCCTATGCTGTGGAACAAAATCCCGGTATATGTGAGGCAGAGCACCTCGCTGGCCTTGTTCAAGAGGAATCTTGACCAATGGATGGGAGATCGCAGATATACCCCAGGGGTTACCTCAGTGTCACTGCTAGACAGAGGCACAGCAAAATAACGGGCATAGTTTCTACAAACTAAAGGGGTGGCATAAGCCACAAAACTATGGGCTAGGCTTGTAAATGCCCTCGGGCAGATAGCCTAGTATGAACCTATGAACCTATGAACCACAACCAAAGAGTGAAATGTGTGTAATAAAGTACTGAACCTGGAATGTGTCTGTCCCACAATTTGGATATGTTGCTGTACCCTTGCAATATGGAGGTAGTATGGTTGTATGAAATACTGAACATCCACAGTTGTCTAGAGCCATATAAATCAAATGTAGCAGAATGCTGTACCTGAACACAGCCAGATATGTATGAATAAAAATGGAATGTATATTAATGTAGCAGTAACATTCCCATCACCAACATTCCTAAGGTTACATATAGGAAACTGTACTAATACACATAGGGGATATATACTAGGAATGTACAGCATATGTATATGTAGTTTAAGTTGTTAATGTAATATTTCGTCACCCTACCCTATTTTCACAAATGATGCCATTCCACACCAAACTGGGTATGTCTATACACAATTAATTCCCATGGACATTTGTCCTGTTGGTTCATACATATCTGCATGTACGTTGATGCATGTGCCCTGTTCACATATCCAAACCTGATGGCCTGTTGCCGCCAGTCAACCCTGCATGCTGTTGGAATGTGTACTGTTGTTCTAAATATGCATGTGTTATGCTTGCTGGTCAATGTTCGGAATTCATGGGTGTTTGGTTAATGGGAATACTGATGCATGCTGTTACAACTAATTTTGAATGGTGTTGTTTGTTACTAACCCAAAATGTCATAAAATACTGCTAAACATAGGACAGCAGGGAAGGCGGGTTCCAGCGGACCAACCTCTCCCACCTCAGCTGGCGAGTGCACCTGGCACCAGTGCCCAGGCTGGAACCTCCTCCAGTGGCCCTGTGCCACCTTCGGGTGGAAGCGCTGCAGGGGATGGGGCTCGTCCCCCCTCTGCAAGCGTGGCCGGAGGAGAATGTCCACTCGCCCTCCATAGTGTTTGGTCTGTGGTGCGTAGCAAGATCAGGTGTTCTGTGCTTGATCCCCTACGCCAGCTTGAGGCGAGGGTGGTGCAACTCACGGGTGTGCCTGCCCATCCTATACAGCCCCCAGCACAGCCCCATCCTGGGCAGTGAAGGTGCGGTGGTAACTGCCCATGGGTGGGGATCTCAGTTCCACTGTTGCTATCTGTGGGCTCATTGGCTCGCGATATCCAAACATCCGTCCCCGTCAATTGTGTCCCCCCCACATGTGTCATACTCTGCCCCTGTATGAGTCTTGTTTGTCTTGTCTGTTAACCTCCCCAAACTACCTCCCCAAATATACCTACTTCCTGTACCTCACATTCCACTCTCACCTGAAAAAAAAAAAAAAGGGCACTCTGTTCCCACAAAAAAATTACGCCCCATACATAGCTGCCCATTTTGCAGACATGTCTGCTGGATATGTCAACTGATAATTAAAACTGGCTGTACAACATATTTTGTTGTCCTCACCCCTCTCTCAGGGGTGGAAGGTTTCAAATTTCACACCAAATTACATACATATGCACAGCTGTTGCTGATAAAGATATGGGCAGCTATGGGCCTTCCCTACATCCGTCCTGCAAATCCCAAGCTTGTTTTCCTACTGTCCTACCCTCTTTGTGCCCCCTTTTTCACCACTTTCCTATCTCCCCATTTTATTTTCTTTAAAAGAATTAGCGCAGGTGTTAGCGAGAGTAAGCACTATAAAGCAGTAGTCAGTGGGTGTGCGCTTCTGTGCGCTTAGCTAAGCGAGTGTGCACGTAGCTAAGTGACTGTGTGCATGCATGAACAGCGCACAAACCAGCGCAAACCCGCTTACAACAGCTTAAAAGTGCCTTAGTCACTCTGCATGACAAGGCCTGTAGTCTGCTCATCAGCAAAATAAAATACCCCTGTCAGTCTCAAACCCAGGACCTTGGAAACACTAGTCTGCATGAATTACCACTGAGCTGCATCAGATATACAAGAACATGGTGCTGAAAGAAATATATCAGGAAATACAAGGAGTGAATGTAAAGGGAATATAGGAAGGCCATTACACAGAGCTTGTTCCCTGTATGTTTAGTGGCAATTCCTGTGGAATTGCATTACATGAGTGTGATAAGAGAAACAGCCATGCTAGTAGGTAATAATGTTACAGTACCACCTTAAAAACCACACACGGTATCAGAGCACGATAAACACCACCATATGTGAATAGGTATGAGGCCAGACATCCCAACTGTGACTGATTTACAGGGATGTCCTTGATTTGTCGAAAAATGTTACCTGTGCCCCACTGACTCCCTATGAAATGTACTAACAGTAGGCAGAAAGGTGGGGAATCCCACGTAATGTTCACCATCAATAAGTTAAAGTAGACACTACTTACATGCCAGAAATGGTATAGTAATACAAATGCTCAAAACACACACACAGTTCCTACAGTCACAACAGCAGAATATCTGAAATATATCACAGGTGTATCCCACTGATATGTACCTTTCCCTGAGGCTGCCCAAATATATACCTGAGAGTATCTGAGGCCTGCAAGTGTCAGAAACACACCGGCATATCAGCCTGTCTGCTGTTACACATTCTGCAAATAGCTGTAGAATTACTTCCACAAGCACACCCTCATGTACAACACAGAAATATTAAAGGCTGCAGCCATCTAACAAACTAAGGACAGTATAGCAGTTTACAAGCACTGCATGTGCCTTATATTCATAACTATTCGTACAAAATACAAGGCCCTACTACTGCTCAGCAGCAAAATAAGATACCATTGTAAGTGTCAAACCCCAGACCTTGGCCTCACCAGACTGCATGCAGTGCCACCAAACCACAGCAAACATATATGAATTTACTGCTGAAAGAAATATAACATGCATTACAAGGAGTGAATGTAAATGGAAAATAGGAAAGCCATAGCAACACATTCCAGTAAAGACAAATATCAGGCCTTCAAGGAGTGAATGTAAAGGGAAAATGGGGAAGCCATAGTAACACATTGCAAGAGCTACAGTTGTATACCAGTTAATCCACAAGTCCCACAGGAAAGTACATACTCCCATGTAAACAGTGTTAGCATTAGCAGGTGTGAGTTAACATACACACTGAGAAAAATGAACTGGAAGAAGCAACAGTTAGGTTTCAGTACAACATGCAATTCAGTGGCTACAACACAGCCATAGATATGAGAGACATACAAACCTTCAGACTGACACAGCAAACCAGCATGGTCCCCACCTTGCAAAACTGAAAGGCCTATGCCTACCTAACCTAACATTTTATAGCAGTGTCCTGAAATCACAGTGAGAACTGCAATTACCACACAGCAGGCTGCATGCAATTAGTAAATGCTGGCCACCAATTGGTGCAGAGGCCATCACATGGACATGTGCAGATACCTACAAAAGCAGCCTGTACTGCCAGTCCACACATGCAGTGCTTTCATTGCAGCGACTGGAGGGAGAGAGAGAGAGGCAGACAGACAGACAGACAGACAGACAGAGACCCCCTCCCCATAAAAAGCAAGGCAGCAAGCAAGCCAGCAAGCAAGCAAGCCAGCAAGCAAGCCAGCCAGCCATCCAGGCACCCCGCCAGCCAGCCAACCAGGCATCCAGCCAGCCAGCCAAACTTAAAAAGCTGTAAGAGACAAAGGTAATGTAAACTACATAATCTAATAATCTACATACTGTGAACCCTCCATATGTGTCAGCAGTCTGTATCTATATGTATATGAAGATGTGCATAGGGCAAGGGACATACTGCAACTGTTAGCGAAGGCTGGACATACATATGTAGTTGAAGGTTGCTATGTGCACATATCAATGTAGGTTGTTGTGTGTGGCATTGAAAACAGCATGCAGTGCAGTTATATGTCATGTGGTGGTGATCTTCTGTGGGACTGAGCCAGTGAGACCTGCTACAGCTATACGGCCTGAGGACAGCATAATGCATTCTGCACAACACTGTGCAATATCATTACAGAATGGTATGTCTCACAGCTGTTACAGAACTGACAACCCCACCATGAAAGGTGGCCATTATATGTGCCAAGATGTGCATGTAGTTGTACAGCAATGGATGTTTATACGTATGTGTGTGTGTATGTATGTATGTATGTGTATACATATATATATATATATATATATATATATATATATATATGTGTGTGTGTGTGTGTGTATATGTACATAGAGAGGTATGTATAGATAGATAGACATGTATAGATAGATAGAATATGTATATACATATAGATGTAATAGACACATACATATATATATATATATATATATATATATATATATATATATATATATATATATATATATATATATATAGATACATACACATATACAGATAGATATGAATGTATATAGATATGTATGTATATGAATATATCTATCTATCTATCTATATATATATATATATATATATATATGTAGAGTGAGAGAGGGACATGGGGGCAGATGAATTGCTGCCTGGTGACCAAGGCATGGACTGAGCACCAGTGTGGATATAGGAGTACCATATCCCATTCCAAAACACTTTAACCACTAACTACCACATAGGTGGTTGCCTGCCCACTACTGGAGGTGTCAGAAGCGAACATGGGAAACAAGTGTACAATAGCCTCCCCTTTGATATCCACAAATATGCCATACCCTGGACTAAACCACCCAGCATTAACAAACAAGGCTCCTCAGTAGTAGCTGTCAGACATACCCCTGATGAATGTTATGGAGATAGGTAATATGCCGTGTGAGTCACCTCTGTGTAACTGTTTGACAGGAGCAAGTACAATCAGATTACATGTGTCCCAAGGGGCAGGGTAGCATAAGGATATGCTGCCGTAGGCCCAAGGCCAATAGCATAGTACCTACCTATAACACAATGCACACACACATGTACTTAGTGCAATACCAACTATGTGAGGTGGAATGAGTGTGACACTGACTGTGTGCAAGGTCTGTAATGGTGTGATTGCTCAGCATGACTTTGTGTCTGTCATGGTAGTCCGTGTCCTTGGTGTGATGCCAGAGAAAGATGTGTCATTTATTGGGATACTAACATACTAGATTGCCATATGTTGTGCAGTGGTTCCCTGTGCACGACTGCGGTGTAGGTAGGGGTATGGCAGCAAAGACTAGGGTGGATTACCAGTGAAACTGTAGATGTGCATTGTATGCATTGCATGGGATGACAATATATTCCATCCAGTCGCTTGATACATACCCCCAGTGTGAGGTCGTGCAGTGTACCTCAAACAGTGTGCCGAGTGCTGGTGTATACTAGTTTGTTGTATGGAATGTGGCAGGCACTGTCACACAGTTGTAGGCTGAGCACTGATATGTGGTAATGTACATGTGTATCCCCTGATAGACAGACAGATGCTATACATGGCAGTTCAGTGATATCAGTACAGTAGAGTATTACGTGTGCCATATGACTTGCTCACATATTTATCTTTTCCTTCCAGGGTGATGGTGCATCACCGCAACCCGTGTTATTCTGCTGCAGAGGATGAGGAGATACACCAGAGCCTAGTGCGGGATTTCAATACACTGTTTTACAGGACCAGCGAGAACCAGCAGGAGAGGGCTGCACTGTGGCAAGACCTTGTCCGTCGGGTAAATGACATAGGCATGTATAACCGGACATATGAGCAGGTACACCATCACTGCAGTGATTTAATTAGAAATGTCCGTCGGCGTGCGTCTGATATCCACAGACAACAGCTTGCCACAGGTGGTGGGGTACCTATCCACCCCCCCCTCACCAGAGTGGAGGAGCTACTCCTAAGTGTTGTGGCTCCAGGCCAACAACAACCACATCCACAGACATGTGTCATGATGGAGGCCGGAGCCACCCAGCATGTGGACATGGAGTGTGCAGGTAACATGCCATATCTCTAGTTGACTGTTCTCTGCACTGGTAGTTTATGCATGTGTGAGATGTGTACTGTGTGTGTAGCTGTTATCCTGCCTATTCTTGTGCAAGATTGATATTCTGAATAGCATCACTACACCTGTGAAAGCCAACTGTTGTACTACTGTACTGTAGCATACTCACAGTATCAATGGCACAGTTGTAGCCACTGACAATAACTCTCTTATTTGTGCAGGTCCCTCTGGAGTAACAGCAATGCAGCCAATCCATGCTGGTCAGACCTCTCAACCAATTGGGGACAAATTTCAACAGAATCAGGGACAAGTCAAGAAAAAATCAGGGACACTTTTAAAATATTAGTGCTATTAACTTGAAATATTGACAGAATCAGAGCATATGAATTAATGCACATTTTCTGAAGTAAAATAAGTTTATAACTCTTAATTATTGTCATTATTCATTAAGTGTAATTCACCACCTTTCCTCCAAAAGTCACTAGTTTTAGGAGGGATTAAGAGGGACAGAGTTAAAATTTGAGTCAAAATCAGGGATGTCCCTGAAAATCAGGGACAGTTGAGAGGTATGATGCTGGTGAGTGTGTAATAACAATACTAGTAATAGTAATAATAATATTAATACTAATAATACCCTCAAACAGTATTGTGTATGTGTTGGATTGCAGGTGTGTGTGTGTTTGTATCTGCTGTAATGAGGAGTGTGCATTTGTGCATGTCTGCCCATGTGCCCATGTGCATGTGTGCCCGTGTGCATGTGTGCCTTTGTGCATGTTTGTCCATGTGCATGTGTGCCCATGTGCCTGTGTGCATGTGTGCATGTGTGCCCATGTGCATGTGTGCATGTGTGCCCATGTGCATGTGTGCATGTCTGCCTGTGTGCATGTGTGCATGTGTGCCCATGTGCATGTGTGCATGTGTGCCTTTGTGCATGTGTTCCCGTGTGCATGTGTGCATGTGTGCCCGTGTGCATGTGTGGTACATTGTGTACACATTGTAAACTGTGTTTCCTGTCTTCCTCTCACAGGTTCTGGTGTTGCTCTGTTGGCGTGCAGCAGGGAACCTGAAGCCACTGCTGGTGATAGTGATAATGATGATACATGTGTAATGGCACAGGGAGGTGTGACAGGGTCTGTTGTTGGTCAGCCAATCGACAGTACACAGCAGTCAACCCCATCAATGCGCACAGTAATCCTGACGATACATCCATTGTCACCAATGTCCTAGCTGACGGACAGCATACAGTGGGCATTGACCAGGGTAATGTGGTATCAGTGGCACATGCATCCCCTCACAGCAGCCATGGCCAGAGTCCTGACATGGTACCACACAGGCAGATGTCCAGGGGTTTTCATGGGAGCATCCGTGGTCATACTGCCCCTGTCAGACGTGCCCACAGAGGTCTTTCAACCTCAGCTATGTTCCAGGCTGTAATGCAGGCACAAGGCACATATGGAACGGTACACCAGACAGGCTCTAAGGGAGCTTAGAGCACATCGCACTGCTATGAATGACACTATGTGTGACGTTGTGGCTGCCATCCGTACTGTCGGCGAGGTCATTGATAGACGTTGGGGGGACACATTAGATCTGTTCCACAACTTCATGTCCATGAGCCAGGGCAATGCAGAACGGTTGAGGCATCGACGTGGATGTATGCCAGCAACATCAGCATCTGGCAGTCATCACGGATGACAACAAACCCGCGGCCGCTCCCACAGTGCCAGTACCAGCCCCAGCAATGCTGGGTCTGTTCTGTCATCAGACTGTCCTAGAAGACCACGTGCACATGGCTCTGGACAGTCCTAGCAGGGACATGTGTCCAGTCAGCAACCCACTGCTTCTGATGACAGTACCCAGTCTGGCTTAGCACCTGATACTGTCTGCAGCACCCCTGCCAGGCACAGGTACCGTGTCCATGGCCAGAGACAGTGATCTGTATGACCTGGCAGGTACAGTCTGTGACTGTCCACAAACACCCGTATATGGCAGCCATGTGGTGGAACTGTGTGCATGCATACACACATGCATAATGCTAACACCTAGGGCTAAATCATGCACACACACACACCGCATCAACATTGCCCCATGTTGTACTGTTGTCCCTCACTAACACACACACACATACATGTTGATTGGATGTGTCAATGGCAGACTCTGGCAAACCAAGTACACACCCTGTGCATATGATGTAACTGTGCCACCTCCTGCAATCTGTAACATTGATGCAGGAACAGGATAGCATGGTGCTGATGCACAGGGTGACTACATAGCACTGTAGTAATATTATCATGTTGTTCACAGTACAGTGTAATGATATCATTGTGGGTATATATCAGCATGCCTGATGCATTAACACTATGATTGTCATTGTAGTTTTTTATACACCAGTGTTAATTCCAAAAGTGTAATGTCTGCACATGTGCCACATGGCAGTTGTGTGTGCCTGTGCCTGCATGTGTTGTGGACTGGACAGTACATGTGTGATGTTTGCAGCACACAGTTGCAGGAGTACATTTGTGAACAAGGTGGAGTTGCATTCTCTGCGTGTAGATGCATAGTGCACACATGGCAAGGGTGGCATGCACCATGTGACACAGTAGTCATACATTGTAGTACATATTGGTGGCCACTTTGTGTTGTACTACACATATGTCTCACCTGGGGTCACATGTATGTATGACATGGTTTGACAGTATGCTGTGGGTCATACGGTTTACCAATGTCAATGATTTGCATTCTGGTGGTAAGGCTCAAAACACAAACCCACCTACATAGGTATCACAAGGGATAAGAAACTAGAAGTAATGATACTCACTTCCAGACATCTAAACCGCAAGATGCATGCAGTCCAATCTCTACTCAGCATGGGGAATGTTGATATCTGTGCAGTAACAGAAACCTGGTTCAAGGCTCCCAAGAGCACCCTAGCACTACCAAGTTACACATCATACCATGCTTTACAGCCCCAAAACATGGAACTAACTATGAAAGGGGGTGAGTATCAATAATTGTCAGGGATACCCACACCCCCAGGTTGGTGCCACAGCATGAAGCATCACAGACTATCCACGTGCAACTAACAGTGGGTAAAACTGCCTTCCAGTTCATAGCCTGCTAAAGACCACCCTCCTAAACCCAGGAACCCCACCTGGCCTACGTAAGAACACATGACTATATGAAGGTCTCTCCAAACAACATTATATTGGGCAACTTCATCTACCCACACATAGACTGGAAGCATTACTGTAGCTCCAACACCCTAGGCCAAAGGTTCCTAGAATTCATAAACTCAAATGCTATGGAACAACTTGTTATCACTCCCACAAGAGGGGAAAACATACTGCACCTGATCATCACTAACATGGGGACTCTATGCTCCAGACCAGAGGTGTATCCCTCACTGGTAAGATCAGACCATAGAGTAATCTCACTGTATATTCACATACCAACCCCAGCCCCTGCCCAGAAAACCACAGTGAAAAAGTTGTCTAAAGAATATTCCACACACCTCAAAACCGAGACAGAGGTGGAATCCTTCAAAGCCCCCAGGCCTGTGGAAAATACAGCCCACACTGCTGAATCCTTTATAAACGCATTCTATGAACACCTTCAGGAATGCACAGATCATGCAATTCCAAATATAACCACGACCCAATCCTCCAAAGAAGGCATCCTTTCTGGTGGACCCCAGCCACATAACAGAAAACAATAGAAGGAGGTAGCTACTACATGATCGAGCAATATTCCACAAAGGGAAGGCATCTCTGATCAGTATTTGGAACAAAATATGGGCACTCATAAAATCGTCTAAGGCCAGCTTCAAGAGAATAATTGCACAAGACACTAAGGATAATCACAAGGCTTTCCTTAGTTATGTTAGGAATCTGGGTGGGAATTCCCAGATATGCTCAGAAGTAGTCCTAAATGACAAAGGATACACATAAGCCACATACATTGCCAACAGCATTGCTGACAGGTTCAGCACAAATGTCTCACTTCTGTGTCACTGTTACACAGAGGCAGATTATACTAACCTGGAAAAAGGCCATAGCAAAATTCATTTAAAATGGGTGGCGAAAGCCAAACACAGTCTGGCTAGGCTTATAACTGCCCTAGGGCAGATAGCCTAGTATGAACCTATTAACCTATTACATGATGTATCCTCAACTGAAACACAGATGTAGGAAACCCAGTGCCAGTGATATCCCTCCAGTACTACACTATACCATGTAGACATTCTTACTGAGCCCCACACATCCCTGGGAAGACTATTGTTTGCCATATAGCAGTCTCACGTACATGCCAACACACTAGGGATATGTTCAGCCATGACTGGAAATGCATACAGTGGCCTACAATGCATTCTGCACATGACACACATGACCACCACAAGGGTATCATACAGACAGATACCTGTTGTCCAAGCCATGCTCTATTACTGTAACACAACTGTAACTTAGTCGTCAGCATGTACATAACATAGTATTCCAATAGTACCATGTAGGTGGCAGCACCCATCATGTAGAACGGGTAATGGTGTGTACATATGGACAAGTGTTTTCTTGTCTATCCTGTGATATTCACATTTCCAAAGGTATTGTGCAGTCCCTTGGTGTATTGCCTAAGCAAGCAGGTGTCTTTATGCATATCAGCAGCAGTTGCCATACACCTACACTGGATGTCTGTTACTCACAGACATTGCTGTGTTATAACATGTGTGACATATACTCCAGACATGAACCCTCAACCACATTAATATATCACAGCTTTCATGACTGTGTGTCACCCAGTTGGCCTAGGACACAGATCACTGCAGTAGCCTGCATTGTCATCAACATACATGTATGGCGTACGGTCTGGGAATCTGCAGCACATACTGGCAAAGGTAACAACTGTATTCATATGAGGCAGGCTTCACACATAGGAACTATTGCAGGTCACAGGTACATATCTGTATGTGGCACACACATACCTGATGTGTGCATTGCAATTACTGTTATAATTATATGTCATACAATAATAAAAGCAAAACCCACCACACATTGACAAACTGTGTGACAAACACACACATGGCTTTTGCAGGATTCAAACTCCTACCTAACTATGTTAAGACACTTGAGAGAGACACATTAGCACAGCATGCTATTCACATTACTAGGTGGTTTCTCTTCTCCTGCTGTACTTATAGGGTGCTGACATCATCAGTCTTTACAAAGAGGAATGTACATCATGTAGTGTGTTATTCCAGTTGTCAAAAGGGACATTTCTTTCAAAGAGAATCGCGCATCCCCTGCCCCCCCAACACACACACACTGAGCATTTTCAGGATTCAAACCCCTACCTAACTATATTAGGACACTTGAGAAAAGTGTATTAGCGCAGCGTGCTATTCGCATTACTGGGGGGGGGGGCTTCTTTTCTCCTGCTATACTTATAGGGTGCTAACATCATCAGTCTTTACAAAGAGATTACATCACGTAGTGTGTTATTCCAGTTGTCAAAAGGGACATTTCTGTCAAAGAGAATTGCACACATCCTGCCTCCCCAACACACACACTGAGCATTTGCAAGATTCAACCCCCTACCTAACTATGTTATGACACTTGCAAGAAAGATGTATTAGCGCAGTATGCTATTCGCATTACTGGGTGGCTTCTCTTCCCCTGCTGTACTTATAAGGTGCTGACATCATCAGTCTTTACAAAGAGGAATGTACATCATGTAGTGTGCTATTCCAGTTGTCAAAGGGGACATTTCTTTCAAAGAGAATTGCACGCATGCACACCCCCTGCCCCCACAACACACACTGAGCATTTGCAGGATTCAAACCCCGACCTAACTATATTATGACACTTAAAAGGGATGCATTAGCACAGCGTGCTATTCGCATTATTTGGTGGCATTTTTTCTCCTGCAGTATTTATAGGGTGCTGACATTAGTTTTTACAAAGAGGTATGTACATCTATTACTATCCCTCAGTATGGGGGATAACAATATATATGCATTAACAGACGCCTAGTTCAGGGTCACATATGCACATCAGCACTGCCTGGTTATGTTTTATACCATGCTTCATGAACACAGGACTTGTAACACACAACACAACCAGGGAGTGTATCCATACACATCACAGATACACACACCTCTGGGTTGTTACCATTGCACTAAGCATGACAGGCCATACATATACAACTACCATTGTGCAAAACTGCCTTTTGGTTTGGTCTGTAGTTCAGACCCCCCCCCCCCCCATATCCAGGAACCACACTTGGCTTCCCTGGGAACAGTGTAGGACATGAAGGTGTTCACATACACCATTACAGTGGTTAACTTCAGGTACAGGAATATTGACTGGGGGAACTACTCAGGCCTCAACAACATCACCCTACAGCCACTACAATTTGTGAATCCATGTGCTATGGCAGAACCAGTCACCACAGCCACAAGGGGGAATACATATTGGACCTGATCATCACCAACATGGGGACTCTATGTTCCACACCAGAGGTAGACCACCATTGTTAAGATATGACCATAACCAACTTTCCCTAGATGTCCATATCCCATCCCCACCTCCAGGCAAGGAAATAACTGCTAACAAAGTATTTCTCAAAAGCAGACTTTGCACTTGTGAAGACTGTGGTGGAATACTTCAAAGGCCCTGTGCTGGAGGATTATACAGCCCAATCTGCAGATTCCTTTACAAATGCATTCTATGAGCACCTGCAGGTTTTCATTGATCATGCTATCCCAAATAAAACCAAGACTCCTCCACAACAAGAGACCTGTCTGGTTGACACCAGCCACATATAAGCTGTACAACAGAAGGAGTGAGCTAATACATAACGGAGCAATATCCCACAGAGGGAGGACATCTCTGAACAGTATTGGCAGGACACTTCAAGCCCTCAAAATCATCACTTGCAAGTTTTGACAGTGAAATTGCCCAGACACTTCAGATAAGGCTCCCCTCAGTCTGGAATTGAATCCCAATTAATGTTAGACATAGCCCCTCACCAACCCTCTTCCAGCAAACTCCAGCCACATGGATGTGACATTGCAAATTCAACCCCTGGGATCTCCACTGTGTCCCTGCTTGACGGAGGCATGGCAAACTAGCCTTAAACGGTGCCTTCTGTGACCTACTTTACAAAGGCACAGTAGGCTACTGTACTGGGGAGGTAGACGCCAAATACACTCTGGCTAGGCTTATGTATTCCCTAGGGCAAACAGCCTAGTATCGACCTCTGCACCCATATGTTTATGTTGGGGATGCACAATATTTGTTGCTGATAAACTGTTTGCAGGTCTTTATTGTCATAGCTTTCCCTGTTTCTATGAACAACTTGTGTATCTGTGGAAGATGTTTGATCATGGCAGGGTTCCAGTATATTACTTATGTCTCTGTTGTTATTTAACTGTGTGCACTGGGCAGATTGCTGTATTGTGGGAGGTTCCTGGCTTAACACATACAAATGCCAGATATGTGTGGCCGACTGCTATACTGAGACATGGCCTAAGTGTGTGAGCATGCCCAGTTCAGGCTTTTCATGGTTTGTTGCCTGAAATATGTCTCATTTATCAAAGTGTGTGAGCATGCCCAGTGTGACATTTACATATGTTGAGATCTGGGGTCCACTACATTTGTGGCTGTGTGTGAACTTGAACAATATTTGACATTTATAGTGTGTGTATTGGAAGTCATGTTGTGTTCTTACTGCCCAACTGCTTTGTGTCTGAACCCAACAGGGATTATGCTGTGCCTGCAGGGTTTCCATGGGACAGTTTGCATATACTTGTCAACATTCTTTCATACTGACCAAACACTGTAATATTGTCATAGTGTAGTGGTTCAGTCCTTTCACTCTGGTGCACAGTGTCCTGGGTTTGAGTCCCATCACTGCTTTAAATATTCATACTGAGCACACCAGACCAAGGTATGACCATGTTGCATTTTGTTCAGCTATGGCCTACATAAACCAGGCTTGTCCAACATTAATAGTGTATTCCGCAACTTGGGTGGACGTTGACAAACACTAGGCTATGTGTCCTAGGGCATTTTTAATCCTAGTCAGAGTGTGTTTGTCCTTCAACACACATTTTAACTGGAGTTTGCCATGACATTTTTCAAGGTTAGTATACTGTGCCTCTGTCTAACTGTGACATAAAAGTGATACCCAGGGTAAACCTACAATCTGCCATCCAGTCATCAATATTCCTCTTGACGAGAGTCAATGAGGGACTCTCTGGCTAACCTGGACTGTGAATTTACTCAAGAGTGGAGGGAGCTTCTGGGTTATGGATCAATCACTACAGCATGTCCTAATTATTTCAGTGCTGAGGTTCAGGTCTCTCATGTGCATAGCTCAATGGGATTCAGATATTACAAGGTGCAGCATTTAGTAGTCCTTCATCTAAAATAAATAACGAAGGCTGGCAATAACTTGCAAATTTACTCAGCACTTCAAGAAGAAGGTGAAACTTTACAACATGAGTTCTTTGCGTGTCTTGGAGGAAGATCCTTTTTCTTTGTCAGATGTATTCAGAAACACCACTTAATATAGTGCTACTTAACATGAATGTAAACTTATCAGGAAAATACTCAAGTTCTTGTTTCATGGAATGAGGGTAATGTGACTAGATAGGCATCTAAGTGCAAATATATTTGTATATATATTTTTAGATACTTATCTATCCATATTCAGATTTACATAGCAGTCATGTGAAGACTGCAATAAGTAGTCCTTTGTGAATCACTAATTATATCTGAGTATCCCTCAATCTCTCTGCTGGAGATTCTCAAAGTTTATTTACTGCTATCTCTCTTGTTTGGAATTCATCATCGAATGACAGAAAAACTACTAATAATTTTAAAACCTCACGTTCCAAAAAGTTTTTTTAATCCAAAGAGCTTCCAAAATGAACTGAAAGCATGTAACTGGTCACCTATGTCTCATCTTCCACTTGATGAAGCAGTGACTTCCTTTAACACTAGATTCCTTCAGATCCTAGATTACCACGCTCCCTATCGCTCTTCCCGAATAAGGACCAAAATTGCCTCCTGGCTCACAAAACAAACTAGGCAAAAGATCCTCCTCAAAAATAAAATTTGGGCCAAATGGAGAGTCTCCAAATGTCCATCAGATCACCTTTACTTTAAACAGGTAAGAAATGCCACCAAGAAAGATATTTTCAGAGACAAAAAAGACTATTATCTTCACCTCCAACAGACCCATCAACAAAAACCACAAAAATTCTGGTCGGGCATAAAGAAACTTCTTCAGCCAGGGCACTCTAAAACTCCTGCCCCTTCAGGATTCAACGAAAAATAACGCTAACCAAATTCCTGATGCCTTTAATAACTACTTTACTGAAGCCATTCGAACCCTAGCCAATATTTTACCACCTATTACCACATCCCTATTAAATACCACTAAGACTCCATCTCCAACCTTTCAAATACAACTGGTACCTACATCCCTCATTTGCAAACTCCTTCAAAAACTAAAAACCATGCACCCCTTCTGCTGACTGTCTTCCTGCTGAATATCTGCAAATTGCAGCAAAAGCTATTGCCTATCCCATCTCCATCCTTATAAATAGAACAATTTTAGAAAGCAAAATCCCCTCCATTTGGAAAGTATCCCACATTATCACTCTACCTAAGGGTGGGTCATCTACTGAACTCTCCAACTTTCGGCCTATCGCTTTACAGTCTCCTATAGCTAAGGTAATGGAAAAATGCATACACAGACAACTACTTGACCACCTTCTCCAAAATAATCTACTTGCCAACTGCCAACATGGCTTTAGGCCATTCCATAGCACAACAATTGCCCTACTATCCTTTTCTGACTCCATAAACAAAAATCGTAACAATAACACTTTTTCCTCTGCACTATTTATTGACCTTTCAAAAGCCTTTGATATGGTCAACCATAATATGCTTATAGACATTCTAAAAGCCCAATCACTTGACCCACAAGCATTACAATGGTTTAAATCCTATCTGGAAAACAGACAGCAAACAGTACTGTGGGATAATAATCTTTCTAAATCCCTCCCTGTGAACACTGGAGTAACCCAAGGCTCTATTTTAGGACCTCTACTCTTCTCATTGTTTATTAATGACCTACATACCAAAATTTCTCAGGCCACCTGCATACAATATGCAGATGACTCTACTTTAATTTGTTCAGCCAAGTCCATAACCTCTCTCCAGTCCCTTACCCAAACAGTATTTAAGTGTTGAAAATTGGTTCATGCAACATTGCCTCCTCCTGAACCCCAAAAAAACAAAATTATTGCTCTTTGCTCCTACTCATAAGTCACCTCAACTGCACTTCACAATAACCTCTAACAATGCAACTAACATATCCCCAGACACTTCAACCCGTCTACTGGGAGTAATAATTGATAATAACCTTAGTTTTGATGACCACATTAATTGTACAATAAAGTCTGTCAACAAAAATCTAGGCACTCTTTACAGAATCAAACCCTTCCTTTCCCCTTCAGCCAGAATAACTATTGCTCAGACCCACATTATCTCTACCCTGTTCTATGTTTCTGCAATATATACCAATCTAACAAAAAACAACCTCACCAAACTTTCCACCAGTTACAATAACATAACCAGATTTGCCACTGGCGCCACCTTTAGAACTCATCACTGTCTCAACCTAAAACAACTGGGATGGCTAGAACTGCAGAACCAACTAGTTTGTCAACAAATTGTTATCACCCAAAAGATCCTTTACCACCCTAATAATACCCCTATCCTCACTAACCTGATTTCACCCTACAAAAATCTTGCAACACTACGCTCAACTAATAAGATTCTAGTTTCCACTATTAAATCAAATAACAAAGCTGGGGACTCACTTTTCACCAACTCAGTAGGTAAAATTTGGAACCAGCTTCCTACTGAACTTTCCTCCCTTGCTTCCACTATTCTTTTTAAAAAAACATCTTAAAGAATATCTTACAACTCACTGGCTTTGTCCCTGCTCTAACCCTGACTGATATCTCTTTCACCTTCCTGCTCTCTCTATACTTCTCTACTCTACTGTTTTATGTCACCTATCTGTAATTAATAATTTCCTTCAAAGTATTGGAGGAAAAAAAAAAAAAATTAATTCATATTTTTTGCTCTTTGTATTTGATCTTAGCTTAAACCTACCAAATTACTCTGTAAAACTTTTGTTCTGCCCAGTGTAGCCAATATACTGTAATTCACTTGACTATTACTATATATTGTATTCTTTGTCACTGCTGATGCTTGGAGCTTTTCTCCCCGGGCCTCTACTGAAAATGGGCATGTATCCAGTTAGACTAGCCCGGTCAACAAATGTAAAATAAAATAAATAAATAAATAAATAATAAAGGGTGCAGAGGGGGTGGAGAGAGAGTGAGAGAGAGATAGAAATTAAGTGATGAACTGACTTAAATTAGCACTGGTAGACACACAGTTAACATTTAATTCTTTAACAAGCTTTTCCCTTTCACATTTATTCTTATTTCCCTGATCACATTTTCAGTCTGTCATGGTAGTATTGCTTTCCTGTTTTCTAACATGATGTAGCAGTCTATGAAACGCTAAAACACTAGGCCTGACTTGTATCCGTAAGTGTGATTTTGTGTGTGTGTGTGTGTGTGTGTGTGTGTGTGTGTGTGTGTGTGTGTGTGTGTGTGTGTGCACGCGTCTGTAAGAAAAATGTTTCATTTTTCAACATCTTTACTGCATTTCTACTGAAAAATAATAAAATAATGAAGAATTGTACTTATTGACTATGATCTTGCTTGTAATATATTTATCTGTCTATCTATATATAGATAGATAGATATAGATATATGGGTGTGAAAATTTTTGATCTATAACTCATTTTATCTAATCCCAAAATATCTACAAATTTAATAAAAATGCATTTAGTCTAATCATATTTGGTCAAAAAGTATAGTAGGCTATAGTGTAGTATTGGTGTGGTTTAGGATGTTATGATAGTAGGAATTACAAGGAAGATTAGTTAATTGCACCATTCCTAATTTCTAATGACCACGCACATGAAGTACCCTCATGTCTGTAAGCCTGAGTTTGTGCACCAGCAGTGACTGAGTGTGTGTGTGTTTTCAATTTTCTCTGCAGTTTTGTGATCATGGAGTTAGTATGTTTAAGCAAGAGGAGGCAGGGGGGGAGTTAGGACCCCCACAAGGAAGGATTAGTTTTTGATGTGTGTGAAATTTTAGATTAAATGTTTTAGATTACATTTCTACATATTTTGTAATTACATAAAAAGACACACACACACACACACACACACACACACACACACACACACACACACACACACACACACACACACACACACACACACTCATTCACAACACACACAAAATTATATAATATAAAATCAAAAAGTCATCAAGTCAACTATCATTCTGTCAATCAGCTTACATTGACAGTCAATCAGTCAATCAGCTTAGATGGATGAGATGATTACTGGAAAAAAATATTCACCAAAGTAAGTGTTTTTGCACAAGGGCACACGCCCTCCTGCTCTAACCAATGTGACAGGCACCACCCCAACACAGCCTGCTACTTAAATATAACAACTTCAAGAAATGCTAGTCAACAAAACAAGTAAGCCATTCCTATTTTGAAAAAAACAGCAAATCAAGCAAATAATTCATGGTTACACACACGTGCTCTCACACACACACAAACGCACACACAACTAAGACAGAACTAGCATAATGATACCACTTAAAAACTTACACATGCAGGTGCGTGCGTGCGCGCACACACACACACACACACACACACACACACACACACACACACACACACACACACACACACACACACACACACACACAAAATGATATAAATTGTATTATGCAAAACAGATCAGTATAGGAGGTAAACTGGCAACTCAAATTACTCTGGCACCATGGGTCTGCTGTAATAGAGAAAAGTGCATCAAGAAAACCTTGTTATTTTATTAGCATGCTATTAATTAAATTGCGCTGATATAAAACATACATCAGCAATATTGGCTAAATCATAAAGTAGTTAAATGAGGGCATAGTACAAATTTTTAATGCTAAACCAAATCAGCCATGACATTTCTGCATGACATGCTCAGCTGATCATGGAATTAATCAATTAAATTAATCAATTAAATATTATATGCATGACCATAGTCATTAAATACAAGAAAAAAATAAAATACTCCAAGATGGTTCAAAGTGGCTTAATCAATCTATGCTAATGAAAGCAATGCACAGTGCTACACATAAAATCCAGGAAGGACAGCATACATGAGATAACAGAAGCTGTACTATTCTGTAATCAGCACATATACTGTAAAGGGGAAATAGACATAAACATTGTTTTTTATAATCTAGGATAGAGGTAAAATGATGTTTATTAAATCCTGCAGCAGAAGAGCCAACAGAGAGGGTTGAACCTGATCATTTCATAAAAGCAAGGGTCCTAAATTAATTTCATAATCTAAAGGTAATGATGACAATACGGCTTGAATGATTTGCCTTAGAACTGTTACACAGCGATGGAGAACTGCTGATTCCACTAGCTAACCATTTCAAAACCAGTCAAGAAAGAAGGTTAATATTCCTAAAGGCCGGAATGTAGTGAATGTGATTCCCATTCTCAACAACAATAGTGTTAAAAATTCATAACTTAAACTCCAAGGAATAGTCATGGGATCACTTCAGAAGGAAGGAATTTTAGAATATGTGTAAGCAGGTTGAGCAAATGGATCCCGTGTAGTTTTGACAAACTGCAGGAAATTCTTGACAAATGAGTCAGACAGAAATATCTGTTGAACTAGAGTAGCAGATCAGAAAGTGGTTGCAGGTGTTACTTATTTAAATGTTATCCAAGGCATCAAAGAACAAGTTAGTGAACAAATTATAATAAGTTCTAGTTGTTCCTCTGCTGTAATGGTAAAACAGTGACCAGGCAATAGGACACAGTCGTCATAGACAAATTTCAGTTAGACGAAAAAGAAGTGATCAGGTGGGAACCACATGAATCAGTTTTGCTGCTGATCAATTTCACTGTCTTTAAAAATATCATTGTAGAATGCCTGATAAAAAAGGAGTGTTTTTTTGCTGATGACACAAATTTAGAAAGAGTTAATAGGCAAGAATGTGTCAAAGGCATAAGGAAAGCTCTGGAAAGCCTGGAAGAATGGGCTAAAACATACAGGTCTAAATACAATGCAGAAATGAAAAATAATACATGTAGATATCAAAAGATTTAAAAAGGAGTACACCACTTGATTGAAAGTAATAATAATGATACTAATAAAATTAGATATAGATCAGAACTTGTATCAGATGATCTAATGTAAAAAAAAACAGTGAGACAAGAGTAGCAAAGAAGGTTTGCAGGATTCTAAGATGTTTAGGAAAGGCATTCAGCATTAGAAAACATCAAAGTGTTTCCTCGTTGTGTAGATAATAAGGCAACAAGTGAAGATTTGTCTGCAGTACTGGCGACCTTGTTTTTGGAAGTACATATAAGAGAATCACTTCAGTGGAGATCGTCAAAAATACCTCTTGATCTGCGTCAGAAGTGATACAAGCAAAAAGGGAAAGAGCCTTACTTGAAAAGAAGGTGGTGTCAGAGGGTGAATGCAAATTGCTGAGTACCTTAATGGAATACATTCAGTCAAACTTGGTAGTGAATGTAAAAAAAATAAGAAAGCATGGAGCCACAATGTAAAGACACATTGTGCAATGTTCAGATCAGATACAATGAAGAAATATTTCAGAGATGAGGGTGGATGGCTAAAATAGGGTTTCTGAAGATGGAAAAGGATTAAAGAAAATTACAGAATTCAAGAATATGTACTGCGATACAATGATTTGTATCTCTGAATGAAGCAATGTTAATATAAATTATCAATGGAGTTTCTGATGGCTGCATGAAACAAAAAGTTATAATAGTGTAACCTAGAAATTAAAATTTTCAATTTAAAATGTGTGAAAAATGTGTATGGCTGCTTAAGCTTGGAATACAATGCAGATGGCCCTGGTCTCATTAGCATCCTAGGGCACTAGAACGTGAGTCAGAAACAGACAGAACTGAGTGTTGGACACAGTCTCACCTATTCTGGGATAAGAGTTGGTTCAGGTTCTCCTGCAAGAATTTAATCTACAAGGAAGTCCCCAGATGTGCAATCTCCTCCAATAACAAGACTCTACGGGTATGTGGAAATATGTATCAATTCTGAGCTCAGTTCAGTAGTTATTGGACTGCATGAGCCAGCCACCAGGTCAAAGGAATAAGGTGCATACATGGAAAAAAAAAATAAGAGCCAGCTCTCGAAGAAGACTTACCAAGACCTTATTTTTGTCTGTACTCCCTTATTCTAGGATGAGGTTGATAAAAGGTATTTCTCCCTGGAAAGCTGAACAGGGTTATTCAGGATACTAATAACAACCAGGTTGGGAGTTTGAAAGGGCAAGTATGGAGTCTGAGTAAGACCTATGTCCAAAAGACCAGCAAGAGTGCAAAAATGGGGCTACACCCCCACATCCCCCCAATCTGGGAAGCTGCCCCCCCCAACTAAATATTCCAAATCTGCGATTGGACTACAGTTGGAAAAAGGGCAAAGTCCACCTTGTTGGCCAGCAGGTTACTTACTGTGGGTATGGATTTGATGATCCGGTTATTCGCTGAAATGAGGTTTCGATGCTTTTGGCTCAAATATTTAGGATTTGATACTGTGGGGGTTTCATTGTATTCAGGTAGGCATATATATATAGGCTCCCTAGTATGCTGTCACAGACGCAGGTTGTCGAATGTGTCTTTGGCGAACTGAAAAACACAAAAAGGCAGAAGGGTGAAGCGGAATAGCGTTTGGCTGCTTTCACTACTTTGCCTTTTCGGCACTGTAGTGCGATCTTGGAGTCGGTATATTTCAGTAGAGAGGGCATGGCCCCCATATCATGTAATGTTTTACAGGTTTTTTTTTTTTTGGAACAGCAATTTTTTTCCTTGGAAAAAAATCGCTGTTCTGAGGTTTCAACGTTGTAAGCTTTCGCTTACATGGAGTCAGTTATGTGTCATTCACTCTTCTGAGCGTGCAATATCATAATATAGACCCTATATATATATATATATATATATATATATATATATATATATATATATATATATATATATATATATATTCACTTTACAATCTCAAAATACTGAAATAGTGAATTTCAGTATCTCAAGATGAAAGTACAGAAACTACAAACGCTCGAAACCTCAGAAAAAATAAACATCACAATACTGAAACTTCATAATATAGAACTTTCAGTATGTGATGTCCTAATTTAAAACACACCCTCCACCACAGAAACAAATACACATACATCACCTTCCTCCTCACACTACAACAAACCAACACACACACACACACACACACACACACACACACACACACACACACACACACACACACACACACAAATACATATCAAACCCACCTAATCTACATATGAGCACCCTCCCACCCCCGCTACTTATATATACAAATTCCGAGGTTGCACTAAAAGGAAAAAAGACACTAAACCCACTGCTACACACTCTACATTCCCGTTGCACAAACACATATTACATATGTACAAACAGCACCAATTTCAACACTTACACATTCCCTCTTACCTATCTACTCTAACCTACACCTAAAACTTCCCAACACACTCACATAATACCAAATTCCTACCCAAAACCCTTAACAAAAAAAGACTTACCTGACTCTCCAATTATAACCACAAATCGGCAGCCATCCCCATATCCCAGAGCACGTCGCACCTTACAGACACAGTAAACCACAAGTAAAATAGTGCACCACCACAACCATGGATTCGACAATTCAACATTATAGGTTCATAGGTTCATAGGTTTATACTAGGCTAACTGCCCTAGGGCATTTATAAGCCTAGCCCAAAGTTATGTGGCTTACGCCGCCCCTTATGTTAGAAATACTGTGCCCATTAGTTTGTTGTGCCTCTGTCCAGTAGTGACACAGAGATGATTCCCGGGGTAAACCTACGATCTCCCATCCACCGGTCAAGATTTCTCTTGAACAGAGCCAGTGAGGTGCTCTGCCTCACATGGACTGGGATTTTATTCCACAGCATGGGGAGTCTCTGGGTGATAAATCTATCCCTCCGGCATGTCCTATTTATATCCGTGCTAAGGTTTAAGTCTCTTGCTCTAGTGGTTTTGGTGGATTTGGATTTTTTGAGGTGGAGCATGTCCATTAATTCCGGGTTGGTCATGGCCTTGTATGCCAGGCACAGGTCACCTCTGAGCAGATGGTGTGCAACTGAATAGAGTTGGAGTTTCTTCAGTCTGGCAGCATATGACAGGTTTTGGAGTCCCTTTATCCTTTTGGTGAGGAACTTTTGGGGTCTCTCCAATTGCTGCAGGTGTCGGGTGAGATACATCCCGAATGGGGCATTGTACTCAATCATTGGTCTGATAAGTGAAGAGTACAGGGGAACAATGACCTCACTTGATCTGGATGTGAATCCCTTCATGATCAGGTGGCAATGTAGAAGGTCTTTCGAACCACTTTAGCAATGTGAGCGTCAAACGAGAGTCGACTGTCAACCTGGGTCCCCAGGTCCCTGATAACCTCTTCTGTGCTTAGTGGGTTGCCACCTATATGGTAGCTTGGGGTTACCTTGTTTTTCCCGAAGGGTATGACTATACACTTTTTTGCGTTTAACTTCAGGCCATGGCTCTGGCACCAGCTATCAGTTTCCGTGAGACCCCTCTGAAGGATGGCTGTGTCCGATGTACTATCCACTATGGCACCCAGTTTGCAGTTATCCGCAAACTTTGTCAGCCATAGTCCTCCTATGTTTGCCTGTACTTCTGAGAAGTAGATGCCGAACAATAGGGGGCCAAGGACTGAGCCCTGTGGGACTCCACTTGTAACCGGCTTGGAGTCTGACATGGCTCCAGCAACTCTAACCCTGTGGGTTCTGTCCTTTAGCCAGTTTGCAACCCATCTTGTGACATATGGGTTTACATTTAAGCTGGTAAGTTTCTCTATAATACCCGAGTGGGGTATTGTGTCGAAAGCTTTTGCAAGGTCAAGGTAGGCTGTATGGACTGCCTTTCCCTCATCAATGGCCTTAGTGACTGTTTCGAAGAAGTTGACCAAGTTCAAAAGGCAAGATCTGCCCTTGACAAAGCCAAACTGGGTTGGGTCCAAGGTCTGCAAGTCCCCTATGTCCTTGTTTATGAGTTCCATTATGATCCTCTCCATAGCTTTGCAGACCAGGCTTGTTAAGCTTATGGGGCAGTAATTACCAGGGTCTGTAGAGGCACCGCCTTTGTGAAGTGGGACCACAGTTGCTGTACGCCACTCCTTGGGCACATATCCTGTGGTGAGGCTAAGATTAAACAGCTGCCTTATGTGCTGGTTTAGTTCTTCATTGAGATCATGTAGCACACAGCCGGGGACCCCATCCGGTCCCATTGATGCTGTGTTTTTAGCTTTAGAGAGAGCAGTCTTCACCTGCGCATTTGAGATGTCTGGGAGGCTACTCTCAGTTGGGATGGTTATCTCTCCTTTTGGGGGGGAGAGGGGGGGTGAAGTTTGCGCTGAACCTGTCTGCCAGTATGTTGGCAATGTCTGTGGGTTCAGTGATTTTTGTATCATTTTGGACTAATTCTGAGCATATCTGGGAGTTTCCACCCAGGTTTCTGACATAGCTGAAGAAGGCCTAATGATTGTCTTTTGAATCTATGGCAATTTTTCTCTCAAAGTTGGCCTTGGATGATTTTATGAGGGATCGTAGTTTCTTGCTAGTGCTGATCAAAGATGCCTTCCCTTTTGGGATTTTGCTCTATCATGTAATAGCTTTCTCCTCTTATTGTAAAGTTTGTTTATGGCTGGGGTCCACCAGACTGGACGTTTGCCCTTGGTGGAAAGAGTCTTGGTTTTATTTGGGATTGCCTGATCCATGCAGTCCTGAAGGTGTTCATAGAAGGCATTTGTAAGGGCTTCCGCAGCTTGGGTTGTGGTTTCCATTGGCTCGGGGGCCTTGAAGGATACCACACCTGTCTTGACTAGTGTGAAGTTTGCTTTAGAGAAGTTCTTCACTGTGGTCTTTTTTGTTTGTGGTGGGGGCGGGATGTGGATTTCTAGTGAGATTAGTTTATGATCTGATCTCACCAATGAGGGATATACTTCCGGTGTGGAGCATTTTGCCCCATGTTTGTGATGATGAGATCTAGTATATTTTCTCCTCTTGTGGGGACGGTGACTAGTTGTTCCATGGCATTTGAATTTATGAACTCCAGGAACCTTTGGGCTAGAAAGTTTGGGCTTGAGTAATGTTCCCAGTCTATATTCGGGTAGTTGAAGTCACCCAATATGATGGTGTTTGGTGATACATTTGTACCCTCCAGTGTCTTCAGGAAGGCTGTGTGGGTTTCCTGAGTTTGAGAGGGTGGCCTGTAGCATGCTACAAATTGTAGAGCAGTTTTTCCTATGGTTAATTGCACCTGGATGGTTTCCGATGCTTCGTGCGTAGCCACCAACCTGGAGGTGTGGGTATCCTTGATGAATATGGATACACCCCCTCCTTTTGTGGTGTGGTCCGAGTTTTGGGGCTGGAACGCATGATATGAGATGAAACCTGATAGTGCCGGGGTGCTCTCAGGAGCCTTGAACCAGGTTTCAGTCACAGCACAGACATCGATGTTCTCTATACTGAGAAGGGCCTCGAGTGCGTGCATTTTGAGATTTAGACTTCTGGCATTGAGCAGCATTACCCTTAGTTTCTTCACGTTTTTGTTTTCTAGGGTGGTAGGTTTAGAATTTGAGCCTTGCCTAAAAAAGGCACTATGGGGGTGGCAAGAGCCTTAGCCAATATCCGGAATCCCAGGGGTGACAGGTGCATATGCGGTTTTGAGTAACTGCACTTTTGACACTTTCGTCTCAAGGTACTGAAATTCTGGATTTCAGTTTTTCGAGATTGTAAAGTGAACCCCTATATATATATATATATATATATATATATATATATATATATATATATATATATATATATAGTTTGTCGAATAACCTGCCCATTTTAAATGCCAAAAACAATTCATTGACATTTATAGTGAATTTTATTTTTTGTGCTTTGGTTGGACTTTTATTTTCCACTTGGGTAGCCTATTTCTGATTGCTTTATTTTGATTTTGAGATTTGCATCTTACCAAAGAACTACAAATAGGTAAAGAACCAGTTGCTGAAGAAGTCCTTATCTGTCATTTGACTCTGTTTCTATGCTATGAAATGAAGGTATGAGAAGAAAAAATTCAGTATCATTAAAAAGTGAAAAACTCAAATTAGATCTCATATTTAGCCAATAAATACCTAATGAGATCCATAGATTAGTACTAGGCTAACTTCTCTTATGGGCCATTTAAGCCTAGTCAATTACCCCATGTAAGAATCAAACCCTGCACCTCGTGTTTATAAGGTAAACACCTTAACCATTATGAAACTTGAAACTTCCTTTTCTAATTTCTCCAAATTTTTTGGGTTTCTAATACCATGATGGGAATGGACCCCATTCCTAAGTCAAAGTACAATTAAAGTTCATGAAATTAGTATTCTTTCAATCTTTGATGTCAGCCAAAAGTGCTCTTCGCAGCACCCGTAATGTGCCCAGTACTGACTCCTTCTGCAATTCGTATGGGGTTATATGGATTGGTAACATATATAAATATGATTGTACATTCTTTTTACAAACTTTAACTGCCCTGTGTGAGTAATCTAGTGTCTTATTAACAAAAATGAGTGATATCAATAACATTGTTTAACTTTGGTAGAGACAATCAGCAGGATTCATGAATATGGAACGACGAAACCAAGATCCCCAGTTGCCACCATCAAATCAGGGACCTTGGGGATGCAGATAGATGCTAGGACATACACAGATGAGGTGGCTTGCAAAAGCATCTTACTTTTTAAATGGAGCTGTGGCTTCCATGCAAAGTCTGGGGAAGGAGGTTGATCTGTTTGGGTAGATGTTTAGCTGAGAGTCTTTACAACATCTTTAAGAAGAACCACTATCAAAGTGATATTGGATACAGCAGCTGTGAGTCCTACTGTATATTATTGTATATAGCCAATGACATCAAAAAAACACTCCCACATGATTCATTTAAAAATTCAGGAACCTACGAGTTTAAAAAATACATGTTCCTTAAAGAGACATTCACATCACTATTAATGTTGTATTACATCCATCTACCATTTGAATTTATACATTATACCATGTTTCTAGTGATAAAGAATGTAATTCTGTCTATCATACACTTTTAATTTAAGCAAACTAGAAACGGACACCATGTCATTTAATCCTGGTGGACAACTAGCATTCATATAAATCTGCCACCATACTTCTTTCTGTTCTAAATATAACTTCCATGGTCCTCCACAAGCTTCACTTTGTATATGTTGTAATACCACAAATTTAAAAGTGTTTGTGGAAATACCTTAAAGTGTCTATATAATGCATTGGTTTCCTTATGTTGTGCAATTTCATAAAAATGCTCATAAATTCTTTGTGACAATTTACGTTGCATTTTGCCCACAAAGTATCCATTACATTGAGTGCATAGGGCAATATAAACCACTGCCCGAGAACAGCAACTATATTTGCCCTTTATTTTTATGGTCTTGTCCAATACCTTAATGCTGGACCCAAGAAAATATGTTGGCATTGATGGCACATACCACATGGTGCCATCTGACAAGTCAATGTCCTGGTACCAATACATTGCCTTTCCAAAATATTTTTTATGTTACTCCCCCTTCGATATACTACCTTAGGGGTTGGTCCAAAGGTGTCCAGCATATCTAAGCCCCCTTTTATAATACTCCAGTTTTTGTTTAAAATGTCAGTGACCATATAGCTGTCCTCACAAAATGTAGTAACAAAGGGACAAAAAGAAGTATGTCTAGTAAAAGTTAAACTCTTTTCTTTGCCATAACTAGATTCATATATTGCTAGACTACTACTGGTCGTAAACTCATGTGATGATTCTACCTGTGTAACAGGTTGAATGTGGGGGGTGATGTTAGACTTGACCCTTGTATTAAAGATACATAAAATCCAGTATTTCGCTTCCTTATAACTTCATCCCTTATACTACGAATCAAAGGTAAGGGATACCCCCTAGCCAAAAACATCTGCCCCATTACATCACATTCACTCAAAAAAAAATCATTAAATTCAGAAACCATTCAGGCTGCCCTTACTAGCTGCCCCTTGATAATTCCACATTTAACATGTGGTGGATGACTACTAGCATACTGTAAATAACAGTTAGAAAATGTGGGCTTTCTATATATTTTGGATTTAATTCCCCCACCTGCCGTCTTGGTTAATTCAACATCCAAATACACTATACAGTTTGTACGCACTGTGTAAGTGAATTTCAATAAGCCAGTTGTCTGATTAATATATTCTACGAATGAACTTATTTCCTCTGGGGGTCCCTTCCAACAAATAAACAAATCCTCCAAAAAGCGGGCATACATAGAGATATAGGTATGAAATCTACTAGTAAAAAGAAAGAATCTTTCCTACAAGGCCATAATGATATTGGCATACAGTGGACCACAGGTGAAGCCCATGGCCACTCCATGGTTCTGTTTGAAATAGTGCCCTCCAAACTGAATGAAGCTGTATCTTAACACCATATCCATCAACTGCCAACAGGCGTTAATAACATCTTGGTTAAGTTCCATAACTTCATGTAAAAATTCACCAAACCATTCCATACCAATCTGATGGGGTATGCAACTGAATAAATCTTTCACACGTATAGTAATGAAAATTTTCATCATATATAGGTTTTAAACTGTTACACATTGACAAAAAGTGCCATGAATCCTTGCAAATGTAAGGAATCTGTGAAACACAATTTTTTAACTTGTTATCAAGCAATTTTGCTATATAGTTTGTTTTGGACCAACCAGAATCACTGATTGGATGTGGGGAGGTTGTTAAGATCCTTATGGATTTTCGGTATACCAAAAATTACTGGGAGCTTAGGAAATTCAACGGTCATATAATTATATTCAGTGACTGTTATTTGATCTTGTGTCAACATGTCCAACAAATCGTAATCAATTTTCCTATAAACCACATTTACTTCATTTAAAAAAGCTTCACTATAAGTTTCACTATATAAAACTTGAAACATTATCTGTACATAATCATCCTGTTGCATAACTGCTATCTCTCCCCCCTTGCCAGGCTGCATATATCTTATATCATGGTTGGTACACAATTCCTGCAAAATGTTGCTTTCCTCAGTTGTTAAATTACTAATGGTGTTGTTGCACTTCAAAAAAATGTCTAAAGCCAACCTCGCAGGCACCTTCAAACACTTTTAACAAGTCATGTAGTTCCGGATTGTATATACTAGGTATTCAAAGGGCTGGTTCACCATCACTGCACAGTTGTTTCCTATGCATATATTTCAAATTTAAATTACAACATATAATTTTAAATCACATATAAGTCGGACAATATCAATACACTTATTAGGTACACAATTGTTACCTCTACTAAAAAGATCAGCGTGAGCACATGAAGAAGAAGCACTGCTATAATTATATACCTTAAAGTCCCCCACATAATTAAAAACAACTTTATATGGAGAAGAAATAGTGTTAATTTCCACTATTTCACACTCAGTCACCTTAGGTTCCTCATGTTGTTCTGGCCATTTCTCTGCCCATTCCATCCTCTCCTGTTCATCTGTGGGTATGGGCTCTGGTACTGTTGCCTCTGATTATGTATTCTCTCGGACCATCTGACAACTGTTGGGTCTAAAGGGACAGAAGTCTGTCCATTGTTGATTTGTCCATCCTCCATGTGTAAATGTGGCTTATAGGAAAATTGATCACACCACCAACACCCACATATAGCAACACTAAATCCACATATGCAGAGGCCCTTAACTGTAACCTGCCCAAGCAACAAGGACCGTTGAAGCTGAAATGCAAACAAACACCAATCACAACCAAAGTGTCACATAGTTCACAACACCAGTGTGCCACCCAGCAACAGCCCCTAAGGCAAGACAACGTACCTAACACTTTAGTCATAGGTGACGCTATAGTCCGGCACACTGATGTCCCACTCACCAGGTTGAACAAGGAGAAAATTACAGTCAGCTGCCTGTCGGGTGCCAGGATCTGCCACATAATGCATGCACTCAAGTCACTCCACAACAAGTGCAAATATGACTCTGTCATTGGCCATGTTGGAGTGAATGACTTGAGACGTACCTCCTTGGACTACATGAAAAAAGACATGGAAGAGCTCTCAGATCATGTGGCCCAGGCAGGTATGACCCTAGCTCTGAGTAGCATCCTGCCTTCACCCAGAATGATACCACAATGTGAAGACAAAATGATTGACTTCAGCAATTGGCTAAGCTTCTGGTGTCATTCAAAGGGGATCCAGTATCTGTCTGCCTGAGACGACATGATCAACAGACCACGATGCTTTGCCAGAGATGGTCTGCACCTGTCGCCCCTGGGATTCAGGTTACTGGCTAAGGCTCTTGCCACCCCTCTAGTGCCTTTTTCAGGCAAAGTTCAAAGGACAAAACCACCACCATAACCAGTACAAGCATGCAAAATCTGAAGGTAACACTACTCAATGCTAGAAGTCTAAACCTCAAAATGCTGCATGCTCTCGAGGCACTTCTAAAAATGGAGAACATCGATATCTGTGCAGTAACTGAGACCTGGTTCAAAGCTCCAGAGAGCACCCCTGCAATACCAGGCTACAACTCTTACCACACTTTTCAGCCACCAAACCAGGACCGAAACACTAAAGGTGGAGGAGTGTCAATATTCACCAAGCATATTCACACCACCAAGCTAGTTGCCCAATACAATGCATCTGAAATTCTCCAGATGCAACTAACACTAGGTAAGACTGCAATCCAAATTGTAGCTTGCTAAAGATCCCCCACCATACCCCAAGATTCTCACTACACCTTTCTAAACATACTGGAAAATATTAAGACAGAACCAAACACTCTAATACTGGGTGATTTTAACTACCCTGACATTAACTGGAAAAACTACTCATGTACCAACACCTTTGTCCAACGGCTCTTGGAATTCATAAATTCCAACGCCCTGGATCAACTAATCCACAGTCCCACCAGGGACTCCAATATCCTAGACCTGGTCATTACCAACATGGGAAATCAATGCTCCACACCTATGGTCACCCCCCCCCACCCCCCATTAGTCAGGTCTGACCATAAGCTAATCACCCTTAACATCCACAAGCCACCCCCACCCCCCAGTAAGGAAACCTTCATAAAAGTCTTCTCCAAAGCCAACTTCATGCTCCTCAAGTCAGAAGTGACAAACTTCATGACACCCATGCAGACGGAAACTGAAAGTTCAACTGCTGAATCCTATACTAAGGCACTGTACGAGCACATCCACTCATGCATGAATCGTGCCATCCCAAATAGAACCAAGATGCTCTCATCCAAAAAACGGAAGCCAATCTGGTGGTCCCCTGTCATAAACAAACTTTACAACAAAAGGAAGAAACTGTTGCAGAAAAGAGGAACATCCCAGGATGCAAAAATACTCCCTTACCAGCCTCAGTAAGAAACTGAGATCCCTCATAAAATCCTCCAAAGCTAGTTACAAAAATAAGATTGCCAAAGATTCCAAAGACAACCACAAGGCATTCTATAACTATGTCAAGAATCTAAATGGCAATGCTAAGATCTGCTCTGAGCTAAAACAGAATGGCATTAAATATACTGATCCCAAGGATATTGCCAATATCCTGGCAGACCGATTCAGTGCCAACTTCACCCCCCTCTCACCCACTAAATGGCCCATCTCAATACCGGAAGATTGCCAAATTCCGGTAATAACGGCCACACAGGTAAAAAATGCACTCTCCAAAGCTAAGAATACAGCATCCATGGGACCAGATGACATCCCGGGCTGTGTACTACATGAACTACAATATGAACTGGCACCTCACCTAAGTGTCATGTTTAATCATAACCTCACCTCAGGTTCCATGCCCACTTAGTGGCGCAGAGCTACAGTTATCCCACTCCATAAGGGGGATCCAGCTTGGATCCTGGAAACTACCGTTCCCATCAGTCTGACGAACCTTATCTGCAAGGCCATGGAGCGTATAACCATGGAACTTATAACCAAAGACATTGGCAACCTTCAAACACTGGACCCCACGCAGTTTGGGTTCGTGAAGGGCTGATCTTGTCTCCTGAACCTGATTGACTTCTTTGAATCAGTCTCCAGAGCCACGGACAAGGGTAAGGAGGTCCACACAGCCTATCTAGACCTTGCCAAGGCCTTTGACACCACCCCCACTCTGGAATCATAGATAAACTTACTAAGCTGGGCATTAATCCCTACATCACCCAATGGGTTGCTAACTGGCTTACTGATAGAACCCACACTGTAAAAGTAGCTGACTCCAAATCCAGCTCCAGACAAGTGACAAGTGGAGTACCTCAGGGTTCAGTCCTGGGACCACTCTTGTTTGGCATCTACTTCTCTCAAGTACAGGCCAACACTAAGGGACTCTGGCTAGCAAAGTTCACAGATGACTGCAAACTGGGAGCCATTATTGAATCCCCAAATGATGTGGATACTCTATAAAAGGGCCTTACAGAAACAGATGATTGGTGCCAGAGCCATGGGCTCAAGCTCAATGCCAAGAAATGTATAGTTATCCCCTTTGGGAAAAAACATGTACCCGTGAATTACCATATGGGTGGCAGAACACTAAACACAGAAAGTGTGATAAGAGACTTAGGGACACAGGTAGACAGTGGTCTCACCTTCGATAACCACATTGCCACAACAGTCAGAAAATTCTTCTATGTGGCACACCTAATCACTAAGGGCTTTTCATCCAGAAAAAAGGAGGTCATTGTCCCACTGTACTCATCCCTCATTAGACCCATTATAGAATACAATTCCCCGTTTGGTATGTACCTCTCAAGACATCTGCAACAACTGGAAAGGCTGCAGAAATACCTCATTAAAAGAATCACAGGCCTAAAGCTGATGCCCTACGCTGACCACCTTAAAAAACTCCAGCTATACTCTGTCGCATATCGTCTACTCAGAGGCGATCTCTGCTTAACATACAAGGCCATGTCAAACCCAGAGCTGTTGGACATGCTACACTTAAAGAAATCCCAATCCCTCAGAGCCACATGCTCCAGGGATCTAAACCTTGTCATCACAATAAACAAAACATGCTGGAGGGATAGGTTCCTGACCCACAGACTCCCCAGACTCTGGAATAGATTGCCCATACATGTCAAGCAGAGTGCCTCTTTAGCCCTCTTCAAAAGGAACCTTGACGACTGGATGGGAGAAAGGAAATTCACCTTGGGGATCATGTCAGTCGCCCTGTTAGACAGGAGTCCAGGGAAGTAAATAGTGTGGGAAGAAATAGCCAGGGAATTATTATGGCTAGGCTTGTATAGGCACTAGGGCTGATAGCCTAGTACCAACCTATGAACCTATGAACCTATTTGTTGGACATGTTGACACAAGATCAAATAACAGTCATTGAATATAATTATATGACCGTTGAATTTCCTAAGCTACCAGTGATTTTCGGTATACCGAAGATCCATAAGGATCTTAACAACCCCCCCCCCCCCCCACCACATCCAATTGTTGATTCTGGCTCATCCAAAACAAGCTATATAGCAAAATTCCTTGATAACAAGTTCAAAAAATTGTGTTTCACAGAATCCTTACATTTGCAAGGATTAATGGCACTTTTTGTCAATGTGTAACAGTTTAAAACCTATATATGATGAAAATTTTCATTACTATACGTGTGAAAGATTTGTTCAGTTGCATACCCCATCAGATTGGTATGGAATGGTTTGGTGAATTTTTGCATGAAGTTATGGAACTTAACCAAGATGTTATTAACGCCTGTTGGCAGTTGATGGATATGGTGTTAAGATACAGCTTCATTCAGTTTGGAGGGCACTATTTCAAACAGAACCATGGAGTGACCATGGGCTTCACCTGTGGTCCACTGTATGCCAATATCATTATGGCCTTGTAGGAAAGATTCTTTCTTTTTGCTAGCAGATTTCATACCTATATCTCTATGTATGCCCGCTTTTTGGAGGATTTGTTTATTTGCTGGAAGGGACCCCCAGAGGAAATAAGTTCATTCGTAGAATATATTAATCAGACAACTGGCTTATTGAAATTCACTTACACAGTGAGTACAAACTGTATAGTGTATTTGGATGTTGAATTAACCAAGACAGCAGGTGGGGGAATTAAATCCAAAATATATAGAAAGCCCACATTTTCTAACTGTTATTTACAGTATGCTAGTAGTCATCCACCACATGTTAAATGTGGAATCATCAAGGGGCAACTAGTAAGAGCAGCCCGAATAGTTTCTGAATTTAATGATTTTTTGAGTGAATGTGATGTAATGGGACAGATGTTTTTGGATAGGGGTATCCCTTACCTTTAATTCGTAGTATAAGGGATGAAGTTATAAGGAAACGAAATACT
The DNA here is from genome assembly GCF_019279795.1 of Protopterus annectens. NCBI lineage: Eukaryota > Metazoa > Chordata > Ceratodontiformes > Protopteridae > Protopterus > Protopterus annectens. The sequence goes on from NC_056731.1 coordinate 1,389,107,148, forward strand.
GGATTTTATGTACCTTTAATACAAGGGTCAAGTCTAACATCACTCCCTTATTCAACCTGTTACACAGGTAGAATCATCACATAACTTTACAACCAGTAGTAGTCTAGCAATATATGAATCTATTTATGGCAAAGAAAGGAGCTTAACTTTTACTAGTGATACTTTTTTTTGTTCCTTTGTTACTACATTTTGTGAAGAAAGCCAGTTGTCTGATTAATATATTCTACGAATGAACTTATTTCCTCTGGGGGTCCCTTCCAGCAAATAAACAAATCCTCCAAAAAGCGGGCATACATAGAGATATAGATATGAAATCTGCTAGTAAAAAGAAAGCATCTTTCCCACCAGGCCATAATGATATTGGCATACAGTGGACCACAGGTGAAGCCCATGGCCACTCCATGGTTCTGTTTGAAATAGTGCCCTCCAAACTGAATGAAGCTGTATCTTAACACCATATCCATCAACTGCCAATAGGTGTTAATAACATCTTGGTAAAGTTCCATAACTTCATGTAAAAATTCACCAAACCATTCCATACCAATCTGATGGGGTATGCAACTGAACAAATCTTTCACATGTATAGTAATGAAAATTTTCATCATATATAGGTTTTAAACTGTTACACATTGACAAAAATTGCCACGAATCCTTGCAAATGTAAGGAATCTGTGAAACACAATTTTTAACTTGTTATCAAGCAATTTTGCTATATAGTTTGTTTTGGAGCAACTAGAATCATCGACTGGATGTGGGGAGGTTGTTAAGATCCTTATGGATTTTCAGTATACCAAAAATTACGGGGAGCTTAGGAAATTCAACAGTCATATAATTATATTCAGTGGATGTTATCTGATCTTGTGTCAACATGTCCAACAAATCGTAATCAATTTTTCTATTCCCATGGGATGATGAGGCACTGAAGGTAAGAACAACTGGGTCACACAATGTTTCCTTAGACAAAGCATGGCTATCTCTCACCCCAGTGGAGCAAATGGCTTGCTGGGAGTGGTAGTAGAGTTATCAGGTATGTCTGGTAGGGGATAAAAAAATAAATAAAATTACAAAGATAGCTTCATTGAGTTACCATTTATATTGCCAAATATCAGAATTATGTATTATAAAAATTCAGTTTACTGAGTGTCTTTTTTTTATTGTGGTAACTGGAGTGTCAGATAATATTGTCGCCTCACAGCAAGAGGTTCCCCAGTTTGATTCTCAGCTGGGGTGCCTTCTGTGTGGAGTGTGCATGTCCTCCCTATGTTCATGTGGGTTTCCTGTGAGTGCTCTGGTTTCCTTCCACATTTCAAAGACATGCGGTAGGTGGACTAGGCACTCTAACTTGACCATAGTTGTCAGAGTGCATGCAAGTCTCTGGTGTGGATGAACAACCATGGCAAGGCTAGCCACCCTGTGGTGTAAACCTTGGCTCTAGATGATAGTCACTGTTGAAGTGACACCCAAACCCCAAGTGCAAAAATGTGAAAGAGGGGTTATGAATGGATGGATGGCTGCATGGATGCAATAAGAGTAACTGTGGAGAGTATTTCAAACTGAAAGGTGTCAGCTTATAAAGAGCTTAATAATAAAGAATGATGTAACTGAGAATGAAGAAGGTGGAAGCTGGAATAAAAGTGAAATTCAAGAAGGGAGAAGGGTATTATTTAGGAGTTTAGGATTGTGTAATGCATTGAAAGAATGCATCCGGCTCATAGACAGGATTAAATGAAATTATTTTGGCTTGAGAAAAGTACTGGACATTTAAATGGAGAGTATTATCTTTAATGTATAGTATTTCCTAGATTCCAAGGTAAAGGCATAAAAATGATGCGGTTTTTCTAATGTGTGCACTTGGTTACAAATTTCTCAGGTACAAATATATTTTGTCACAACTGAATCCAAGACTGCTAGAATGATCTGTTTGCAAGATTACTGTTATAATAATTGTATTCAGACTAAGATCACTGTCTGGCATTTGTATTCATCCATAATGATGTTTGACTGATCTCATGTAATATAAATGATATTAAAAATACTACTCAAAACTATTCTGAGAGTAGCTATGTTGTATAATTTTTGAGTGGTTTTACTGCTCTGAAAATGATCTTGTCTTGGCTCTGTACATTGTGCTCCCATAAGTGCATTAGTTCATTATCTATACTTTCCCTCTCTACTGACCTACCTATCTGTCCATCTCACACCACTGCTACTTTCCTTTGTTTCTCAGAATGGTACCAGCGGCCATTTTTTATTTTATTAATATAGTATGAAGAGCTTGTTCAATACATCTACAAATTTGCTTTTGCCCCAATTTCCTTTTCATACTTGATCAAAGTGTTCTTTATCCATTATTTCTGCCTGAATTGTTTATGAGTAACACTTTTCTTCTCTACTTCACTCCATATTATTTGCTTTTCCGTTCCAGCTTTGGCCTGTCTCATCTGCTAAGTCCCTTTCCCCTTGTCTTGATAAGCATTTGTTTCTGTTGCTGCTTATTTCCACCTTTTGGATACTTCCTTATTATTGTTCATCACATCCATAACCTCAGGTTATAGTCTCTTCAGTAGCTTCTCTTCCCTTTTTAGAGCAAACATCTGTGCATTTTTCAGAATATTGTCTCTGAATCTTAATCACAGGTTTTGCCCACTCCAGTTCTATACTGCTGTCTAGTTCTTTCTGTGAGTCTATGCCACCTATTAATTATTCACTTTTAGATAGACCCTTACTGCCATCTTTGTCTATTTGGTTTGCAGGCACTGCTTAATGTGAAATATACCATAACACGGGTGCTACTCATCATTCAAGATCTCAACTCAGCATTGTGCCCTTCACCTAACTTGGTGAGGACTAAATCTGGACTTTTGTTCTTTTTGGTTTCTTCCTGTAAAAAACAAATAAAATTCCTTCTACATCAGGCTATCCATAAAAATCCTTTCTCTTTACACCCAGGATATATTTTCATCCTTTCTATTAACAGACTGGATTTCTCCAGAGATTAATCTTAAAAATGTAGATGTTTCCCTCCACCAATGTTCCTCATAGTCCACCTACAGTTCAACTGCAAATATACTTGACATCTTCAGTGATCCCATTTTGCCCTCCTTTTCTGTTTCCCCATCCCAATTCCCACTATTCTGTCTCTTACATAAACCATCACTCCTTTTTACCAGTACACTTTCCCTTCCTACCACTCCTAAGGATAAGGTAGCCTTGAGCTTGTGCTGTTATTTTCCTGTCCCTCCTTGCCAATGTTGAAGCATCACTAGTGGTGACAATGTCCACCTTATCATATCTCTAAGACGACTATAATTCCACCATCTTTTTCCTCAGACACCTGCACCACCTGTTAAACCCATTTTGCTTCTTCACTTCTGAATTCCTGTTTCCTATCAAAGGGTTCTTTATGTTCGCACTCCTTTTTCCTATTTTCTACCCAGGTTTCCCTGTTCTCCTACTTGCTATCCATATGATACTTTCTTGTGTCACGTCTTTCTCCTTATAAATACAAGATATTTCCCCTCACACCAGCTGATAGACATTCAATTAGGGTGTCCAGCTACTCAATTAATACTAATAAGAAAGACTGATATTCCCTTGTAAGACTATTGTTTGGCTTAGCAATCGGTGGAAAGCATTTTCCAAAATAGCCACTACCCGCTGGAAGCGGTACAGCAGATGTTCATTAGTAAATCACTCCAGCTGATTTCCACCGAATCTGAGAGAGTAACTTACCTCTTTATATAAATGCATGCTGTGTGTGCCTTGTGGCAGAGCTCCTTCTGTATCATGCTTGTCTACTTAATTTGACATCCCTGCATGCATCATCTTTTCTTTTTTTCACACCTATTACTAAGTTTTAGGCAGCTGCTCTCTAATCAGGTTACAAGGATGTTAGATGTCTCTATGGGTTAAACACTTGCTTCTCTTTGTACTCAGTGACATAAGAACTTTTCTAATGTAAATTTGTTCTAGACTGTCATTCCTTTGTGAGCCGCTTATAAGATTTTGTTGTATTATACCCCACTTTGTCTGGAGTCAAGGTTGAAATCACAGAGGTCAGTGATATCCACATATATTCAGGACACTTAAATTAAGGAGTTCTAGCTAAAACAACATTCATTTCTCTAAATGCTATATTTGCAGACTTGCAGAATACATTTGAAACATAGTCTGGGCCAAATATCAATGATGCTGAGTTAAATTTCAACTTGTGAGCTAATAAAATCACCTTCAATAGCATCTCAAAGCAGAAAAACTATTCCATTACCGTGATCATCCATAATATGTTACAAGGTAACAGCTGGAAGAATAAACCTTATTGATGATAAGCAATTATAAACAGGTCTGCTGAAAAGAGAGAGAGAGAGAAA
>NC_056731.1:1389116517-1389306517 GCF_019279795.1 Protopterus annectens
AAAAGCAAGGGAGGTTTAGTAGAATAGGAAATAAACAAATCTGGTAAAAAAATGCACATTAGGTAGTCATGTATCTATTGATTATTACGGAAAATAAAATAGAATAAAAAACTGTAATGTAAAAAAATGTGAAAAGGCAGAAAGCAATTCAGAGGGGAGAATGCTTCTAAATATACTATTGGAGATGATTGCATTACATTTCCTCACTTCAATCTCAGTCTAGTCTTTTCCCTTTCAGGTAATTATTTTAATAACCCCCCCCCCCATTCCACCAGAGTTCTGCCTGGTTAAAAATGTGTATTATACATAATACTGTAGCAGTCAATATGCTGATGCTTAAGTTTTTGAGTAGACTATTCTTGTGGCATGAGTAGTTGATATATTCATGTTTGGTTATATATTACAATTTCACAGTGAATATTTGTTTTTTGTCAGTTTGCCATTAGTACTGGTATGTTTCTCCACAATTTGTTTGCTCTGACTGAATGTGTTTGCATATTTTTAGCCTAAAATCATTTTATAATTATATGGTAGTAAGGTACAGTTAAGCACTTTCTGCCTTTTCATTATAGCTTATTTTTCCTGATTATTAACTTATTAATTTGATATTAGTATTTTTCCTTTAAGTTTAGCATTTCTGATTTGTTTACTCAAACACACACTAGCCATTTTATGAGCATTCAGGTTTGGGACAGTTTCTTGCCACTGGTGGAAGCTAGTGACGGCTCTTGTGCCGCTAGGATGGACTGTGTAGACTGGAGTTTCCACTTGCCTTTTTTGTTATAAAAACTAGGAAGAAATGCAACAATTGGCCTTACCTAATGTGACTGGCCCAGTCAACAAATATAAATAAATAAATAAATAAAATAAATGAAAGTAAATAAATAAGTAGACCTCAGTATATTGTGAACTATGTGTTTTCATGGAAGAATGCATCTGTATTTGTAAAATAGTGTCATTCTATTTCCATACCACTTCTTTACATTTCCCCACCTCAGACATACTACATCAAAAATGGTCTTTCTGGAGATTTTCTCCCCGGGTCTCTGCTGAAAATGAGCTTCTATCCAGTCAGACTTTCCCTATAATAAAATGTCAATAAATAAATAATCAAATAAATAGTCTTCCAGCAACTCTAACTTCCTGGTACATGTGCTGTCTTCTCTTGCCCCCCCCCCCCCACCAATAAAGTATGGGAAGCTTATGCTAATATCATTAATATTGGTAATGGCTTGCAAGACAGTGAGCTACAGGTTATGAATCATTGGTGAAATAAAAAAAAAATTACGCTCCAGATCCTTCAGGAATTCTCTGTATTTGGTGCATTTTGCAGCTGCCATTTCATGCTTTCTGTTGTCTGTATCTATGTGTTATTATTATTTTTCTACAAATTTGATCAGGTTTACAAACAGATCTACTCATCTGACACACTATAGACTCTCATTATAATGTGTCTGTGTCTGCAGTTACTTTGGAATGATCACAGATCCCTAATACAGATTCCTTCATATGGTTATATGTTCAAAAACCTCAGTCCAGCACACAGCTTTCAAACATTTAACCAAGTATCGACAATGCTGCTTCCTCGGAAAACAATCATTATATCTAGTTATAGAATATGTAACTTAACAACATGAGCAGTTATGAAACTTATATAAGTTGCATCGTGGAAGCAGTTTTTTTTTTGTCATTAAGAAAAATTCCTTTTCCATCTTTATAACAGCCACTCACATAAATAGTACATTCAGAAATTCTCATACTCTTCAACTATAAGAACATAATATATAAAAAAACAAGCTGTACAAGTAGACATCAATATCAATCTAAAATAGACCATAGTATTCATAATTTCCTATATATTCCTAATTAAAATAGCAACCCAGATCATATCTCATCCTTTGCTTTTTGCCACAAATGTGTGAAAACGTTTTCCAAGTCCTCATTTCCTTAAGCATACCTAGCATGCCAAACATCTGTTAAATTTGGAAATTAAAAGCTGCAGACTATTTGCCAGGAGGTCTCTGCTGTTTTGACTTTTAACTAGAATGTCTAAATGAGTCTTTTATTCATTAAAGACTATGATGTATTTTAGAATATAAGTTAGAATCTATTTTCATGCCTCTGTTTTGCAAGTGTGAAATATGCTTAATTAGTCAAATGTATTTTATTTTTATGCATTATAATATGTATATCTATCTCTCTCTCTATATATATAGATATAGATATAAATATACAGGGTCTATATTAGATAAACGAAAGTTTATCTTACAGAATGCTAACATGAGCGAAAATCCCGGAACCCGAAACCAGAATTGTGAGATTGCAGTACAGTGAAGATGGGAATATTTGCCCTTTCTTCACTGTAGTGTGATCTCGGAGTTGGAATATATATTTAGCGGGGGATGTATAGGGGCACAGTCCTCCACAATTGCAGTTTCGAGTTCCGGGATTTTCGATAATGTCAGTGTTCGGTAAGATAAACTTTTGTTTATCTAATATAGACCCAATATATATATATATATATATATATATATATATATATATATATGTGTGTGTGTGTGTGTGTGTGTGTGTGTGTGTGTGTGTGGGTCTGTTATATATGACAGAACCACCCTAATGTTGAATGTTAAACACCAACAAAATAAGTTCGGTCATACACAGTAGCAGAAAAAAAAAACAGTAATATCAACACAGGAAAACTATTTCCTATCCTTATTTTCAAACTAACTCCCCACCATAGCACTATCCTCAATTTTTTCTGAATAGTGCCAGTGTTATGGGAACATTTTTAAAGGTTGGGGGAAGGAGTTTTTCCCTCCTGCACCACTTTAGTAATGGGTGCTAATCCTAACCCTAACACTGCCCCTTCCCCAACCCTAACCCTACACTTTCATGTCATTAAAACCATCCTTTAACACTTCCACTACACATGACAGTCTTAGATATACAAACATTCACAAATGCACACACAAACAGCACTACATCTATTCCCTAATCTAACCCTTCCCCTTACACTAAAATACACAAACACACAATACCCAACTTTCACTTTTCCCCAACCCTAACTCTAACTCACATAAACACACACACACACACACACACACACACACACACACACACACACACACACACACACACACACAAACACAAACACTCTCACACTCCAAACCCCACTTACCTGTACTGACATTCCATACCATTGACACATCTACCATTAAACCATCTGTGCCATCATCATTAGATCACACTAATTTGCATTTGTCAAAAAAAATCATATGTTTGGTGAAACATTGGGGAATCATGTGTGTTTGTGTGTGTGTGTGTGTGTGTGTGTGTGTGTGTGTATATATATATATATTTATATATATATATATGTGTATATATATATATATATATATATATATATATATATATATATATATATCTTATAAGTTGTAGTTTATGAGATTGAACCTAAGCTTTCAAATAAACTCATAAATTTGCAAGCAATAAACAATAAATATGCTAGAAACACCTGGTATTAAAAAAATACAGAAATCTCAGAACTGCTCTTGTTCAATTCCTTCTCTAAACTGCAATGTATCATCAGAGAAACCCTGGCTGTATCTAAAATGTACTGCTCAGTAAAGACCAACACATAAAAAATCTTTGATAAATTTACTACAGAACACTATTTGTGTTTATTTAACTTTATGAAACAGCAGAGAACCACATAACTACACATCATACCTCTCAACCGTGCTGAATTTCTCATTTTTTACCGATTTTGAGGTTCAAATAATGGGGTGCCATGATTCCTGAGTGACACCCTTTAATTTACGAATTTCCTGGATTTATTTATTTATTTATTTATTTATTTATTTATTTATTTATTTTTCGCTTTTTGAGCTGACGTCATCATGTGCTTGATGACGTCAGCTCCATGAACAGCATGCCAGCCTGTTGCAATTGAGCTCAAGGACTCAACTGCATAACATGTAAGCATTTCTGGCTGTTCCAGCCAAACCGCGGGAACAATTCAAGCTGAGCCATTTATTCATACTGCTACAAAGTAGGGTCCATTTCTAATTATACTGCTGCTACAAGGTCTGTTTTTACAATAAGAGATGAGCCATTTATTCAAACTGCTGCAAGTTGTGTGTGTTCTCCAAGAAACTGCAAGGAAGGGTCCGTTTCTAATTATACTGCTGCTGCAAGGTCCGTTTCTAATTATACTGGACTACTGACAGTTCTGTTTCTAATTATACTGCTGCAAGGTGTGTGTGTGTTTGTTGAAGTTATCTCTTCCCCAACCCTGCATAAACTACACTGGATAACAGAATGTTCGGTTAGCTCTAATTTGTCAAACTAAGCAATTAATACAATGAGCTGCACATGTTGTGAAACCAAGCACAATTAGCTGTATGATCAGTGTAACCAAGCAAGAACTACATAGTATGCAATGCGAACGAACTCAGTGGATACGCTTTTGTAAGTAATGCACTTAAAATCAGCAGCCCACCTCCGGATTCTCCACTCAAGTTTCAATGCCAAAATTCTGAAGCACTGCTTCCAATTTTGTTCTCATTTCAGAGATCTTATGAATTAGTGCAATTTTGAATGACTACTACAACAGTCTAAAAAAAACCAAAAAAACAACAGTACACTCAATATTTCATGGTTTAGCTGTGTCTAACTTTGCCAGTGCTAATGAGGGTTTCAGTATTGCAACCTCTAGACAAACCCTTCCACTATTCCTTTCCAAGTAATTTTCAGCAGTGAATTAGTAATGCCTTGCGTGGCTGTGCATTATGGTTACTGACATGACGGTGGCCTTTAGCAAACTAGAGCTATGAGTATTGGGATATCTGTTTTGCGTTAGCTTAGCTTTAGATATAAGGCTGAAAATGATATCTTTGTGTGCTTAAAAATACTTGTTGTTAGAAAGTGAAAGAAGTTTGTAATTTTGTGTACCTAAGAACTCAACTACTGATAGATGAAAGTACAATGAAATGTGGGGAAAAGTAGAAGGAATACAAACGAGCTATAACAGTTATTTTTATTACGTATGCCACCGCTTATTGGTATTTTCTTGTGACAGTTTTGATTTGAGCCGTTGTCCTACAGAGAGAAAGTGTGTATTTGGAGTGTTTATACATATGTATAAATATTGCACAATTTCTGATGTTTTAGTAAAAATATATTCATGAATTTACTTAAAATGTCCAGAAAATTGCGTTATTGTTAATGAAACCTGCCAGTATGAGGTGAAGCAACACGCACGTGCAAGATAAAAAAAAAATTCAATAAAAGTGTTTTTTTTTTAATTTTGATAACCTGATCATTTTATACATTTGTAGTAATTGCTTGTGGATGGTCTTGTTCTATGTCACCTGTCAGGAAGTAGAGCTCAATATTTGGCACTTGAAGCGATATGAAGAAAAGGAGTTCATAATTTAGGCAACTGACAATGTAGTTACCCCACATTTCATCACGTTGTAAGTGCTTAAATCTGTATGTAGTATTTGTGGTCAGTGTCAGTCCTTTCCATCGGAATTGGTAGTATGGATTGTGCAAACTATTTGAAGAAAGGGAATTCACACCTTAGTCATATGAAAAGATTGTAACAATGTATTTTGTGGTCTTATCTCTTCCGTTAGAACCAGTTGATATTCCAGTTTTATATATAACGGTGACCTTGGCTGCTATACCTTTCAGGAGTAACCCTTTTATTAACTTAATTTTTGTAATGTGAATGCAAGTTACACTCAGTTACTGTCCATAACCAATGTCACTTAAATATAGTAACTCTAGCACTAACACCACCCATAACCCTTGCTTTAAAACTCTAATCCTAGTCCTATCCCTAAAACCCTAACCCTGACTTCATTTCCAAATGCCAGTGTAACTTGAAGTGCTTTGTGACCAAGAATGTATGCAGCCTCCACTATACCAGATAAAAGGCATGTTGTTTACATTCTTTGCATATAGACAGTGTGTGTGTGTGTGTGTGCAAATGCCCCAGGTAGGTGTGACTGCTGTTTAGAGCACCCAGATTCAAACCCTGGACCTTACATACAAGGAGCAAGAGACTAAACTCTCTACCCATTCCACCACTTGTGATTTGGTTCTGGAATGTTTTGCTCATATGTTTGTTCTGTTCCTCTTAAAATTTGTGGTTTTCTGGCAAATCAGTGAGAACTGACTTCACTAAATAATGACAGCCATTTAAGTTTCAGTCTTCCTATCTTTCAGGAAAAGCATGGCAATGGTTACACAAAACATTTTATTCTAGCAGCTTTTCTAAGATTATACAAGCAATGTTTAAAATGCATCCCTGTTTTTGGGTCTTTGTCACCCCACTTCCCCCACCAATAAATTTTGGCTTTTTCCAGATTTCTTGTACTGCATAGTTCTTCAGGGGGAGAAGTTTAGTGCTGCTTATGCCAAGTCTGCTTGTGTTGTTAGTAGCACAATAGGTAGAATACTTTCTCTTGATGCATAAGGCTTTGGGTTCTACTCCCACAGCTGCTTATGCCAAGTTTGTCTGTGTTAGTAGCACAACAGGTGGAATGCTTGCTTTTGATGCAGAAGGCCACGGGTTCTACTCCCACAGTATACAAATGGATTGCTGCTACTGTACTGTGTTGTATAAAGGGGATGGATGCTGCAGTCCTGAGAATGTCCTCTTTGGCGGAGATACCTAGTAAATATGAACCTGTTATCTGTTTATCATCCATTCCCTATTGCAATATTACTAGCTTATTTTTTAATGTAACATAGGCAATGTATTCCTCAAGAGCAATAGACACTTTATTTGTACATGAAACAATGAAATATAAAGTTGTTTGCTAGCAGCAAACTCTTCATTAGTTATGGATTGTTCAGTTCTCTTCAATGTGGAATTATTTTGATGACTTTTACTTCTGCAGAGATTGTGCATATTTATTGATACTGGTGGATTGTAGAAGTTTGAGGCAACTTTTATGATGAAAATGTTTTGAACTGGGCAGTTTTGTCATTATTGTTTCATGCATTTTGTTTCATTGCTTACTGGAAAAATGTTCAAAACAATACATTTAAAACACGCTCTAACAAGTGTGCTGTATTATACAAGGAATGTAATTTAATACAGTCCGGAAGGTGTATCAAAGAACACGTGTATGTTTCATGTGCAAGGGGCCTATGATTTGAAAACAGCCCAAAGGTAATCTTTATCCACCACTGGGCAGATGCATTTTCTTTGAATGTGGGTTTCAATGTTGTTTCAATGAATGTGAGTTTCAAGGGCAGAAATGATTTAATGCAAAGTGTATTTTTATTGTGAGACTGTATTGTTTTGTTTAGCGTATTAGAGTTTATGCTATAAAATGTAAAATAAAAGTTTTAAATGAAATCCAAATAATTATCGTAGAAGTAAAGTAGTACACACATTACCATGTTTATGGTAAATGAGGTGAAATAGCCAAGTGATGGGACATTGGAATGGCTGCAGAGGGGAGGGCTGTGTATAGGGGGCCCCATTCGACCATGATTTTGTGAGGGTGGGTGGGTGTCAGACTCAGACAGCCTTGGGTGGCACAAACTTAAGCTCTGCCACTGATCAGTAGGCCATGTAGAATGACATTTGGAGGTCCTAGTAAGCTACAATATTCTTTTGCTAAGATTAGTATATTGCCTACCATTAAATGCCCTACTTTTACCACACAACTCACATACTGCAAGTCACCAAAAACAAAATCCTAAGGTTCTTCTCCCTTCCCAGTGAACATCATTGCTACACATTTCAAAAATGAAAAATGGTTACCATTTCCTGCAGGGTCTGGGTCCATATTTTGGTTGTCTGTTCTTCAGTTTGCGTTTGAAAGTGGGTGTCCCACAATTCCATTGGAATGGGTGAGGTTACATAATTATGCATGTAAATTTTATGTTAATCAGTCTACAGATTTGTATCTATTTTTCATGGGCCTTTGTCCAGATTTTTGATGTTTCCAGGTTGAGAGGTATGCTGCACATTAAACAGCAGGTGATTATTAAAGACAAGGCATATAATTTAACATGCAATAGTGCAGGAGATAGACTGTCACTAAAAAGAAAATTAAATGGAAAGAAAACATAATGAATAAAGTAGCATACAATAAATGTCACACTGCTTCATACCCCAAAGCTAATTAATATATACTCACTCCACTGTAAATAGCCATGGGAAAAAGTTTAGTAGTTGGTCATTTGTGAGACTATGTAGTCTCACAGTTAAAATGTATAATTGGGACTATGGGGTGTTTAGGGTCATGTCCCCTTGGAAAAAAAATATGCTTTAGATTATATTTATTTATTTATTTTTGTCATAGCCTGTATGCTTTTTAATTTGTCATCTAGAATATTGAGAAGCATTTGCACATCTGACTTTGAGCATTGGTGTTCAGGCTTATAAGATTCTGAAAGTATGGGGTCTGTCTAATACTGTAGAACTATTCTATATCTACTAATTATTCTTAATAGTTATAAACTAAAGTCAGTCAGCCAGATGCTTTGAATTCATAATATTTGCTGTTAGAAAGCAGTGAAAAATTACATACTGTAGAAACTACAATGAATTAATCAGAATGAATTACAAATAATGTTTATAGGATCTCTGCAATGTCATACAGAACCAATAGTGTCAATTACTATATCTTAAAGATTTTAACTATAACTACAAAATATTTTTCTGGGTCTACATTTTCTTCATATTTAACATTCAATTACAATTTATGTTTTTGAACAGAAATATTCTGCAATGCATTTTGATAATATTTATTTGGTTTTTTCATTAAATAAATACAATTGGTTTCATATTGAGTGTAGTAAAACTATTTTTTAATGAAATATTTCTGGGGAGTGAAATATTTCTTTAAGTTTAATATTTACTATTTCTTTCTGTTAAAAAGACTTTGAAATATGTGGTTGTAAGATTTTCAAATCTGATATTTTAAATGCAATACACCTGACTGTGTAAGGTAGAGAGATTAAGCACTGACTGGGATCCTGAAAAGAGACAAATTAGTGGCTTTGGTGCAAGAGGCCTGGACAACTGAAGGTGAGACTTCAGTGTTTATTATGTTTTTGTATAAACAGAGAAAACTTTGAATAGCTAATTGGATGAGAGCCACTTACAATCAACTTTTTCTCCTTTGGAATAAACTGATTGATTGATAGCGACAGAAGTGATAGGTGGTAGGCAGCAGAGGACAAAAAGCACCGATAAACCATAGTTTAAATTCATTATAATTTCTGCACCACTCAAACTAATAATAAAACTAAACTCTCTAAAACTCTGTTTAACTAATAAAAAAACTAAAATATCCCTGACATTCACTTAACTATTCACATTATTTGCAAGGCATATCATAGTTGTATAAAAGCTCAAGCAGATATGATTACATAATACATTAGATTATCTAGACTCATAAAACTTTGCCACATAGTGTAAAGCAAATTTGCAAGATGAGCAAAATGTGTACAATTTACAGAACTAAGCAATGTGACATGGCCATCTTAAATATCACAGCCAACTGTGTTATATGCCAATGGCTATATAATGAAGTGCTGCATGTGATAATGAGGCTAAACAACATGACAGTGTGATTCAGAAATACTGAAATCTGTGCAGCTCTGCTGGACCCACTTTAGATATACTCCTGGCCAGATGCTCATGTTCAGGCAGTGTAACGTAGTGTCCAATGTATCTGCAAGAGACTGTTGCAGCAACCACTGTAGCCAGTGGTGTGCGCTGTCACCCCTGGCAGGTGCTGGGTCTTCTGACCATGCTTAAAATGTCATGCCCTCCATGCAAATGACATAATGGATTTGTGCCATGTAGGCAGGGACACCATCCAACAAATAGTGGACATGTGACAGCCTTGTCTGCAGCCCTGCAGAAGTCATGGACTACCCATTCCAGAGGATACAAAGTTATGCATGGTTTTACATCTATTAGCTACAAGGACCTTTCAGTAGCCTGCTGTCCACACTGTAGGGGTAACTCAGGTATCTGCCTCAAGTATACTCCATGAGTTCTTTGATGCTGTGTATCAGGATGTGAAGGGAGCATACGTGGTTCCCATGTACCTCGGATAAGATAGCAGGGTATCTATGCTATAGCCTATTTCCTTGAGGAATTGGTAGCCATAGTCTTTACCCACATTGAAATAAAGGTCTCAGTGAGAAGGAGGTACATGATCCCAAAAAAATCAGGTGGTCTGTAATGCATGGATATTATCTACAATGTGTGTGCAGGATACCCAGCCAGTTTCTATGACTCCCACATGTGGCACACATTTGACCACTATCAATGGTTTGAGAGGGGTGATTCCCCACAGAAGCATCTTGTGGGTGATGCTGGATATGCCCTAGTACTATGGTTCATGACACCAATTAGAAATCTGCATATGCAAATTGACCAAGGCTAAAACCTTGCACTAGCCTGAAGCAAAAGCATCACGTTTTCATGTCTGGATACATCCAGTGGTGTCATACAGTATGACCACATCGCATGTACAAAAATACTTTCTGTGTATGCTATGCCACAACATATTACAGTTACGCAGGAACAGTTACAGTTCCTGGCACCACAGTCAGTGGCAGCTGTGACAGATAAGAAGTCAGAGGAGGAGCCAGCAGCAAGGGATGAGCATGCAAGCCAGAGGCAGGTGTATTATGCCATGACAATTGCAGAGGGACATCAGGTTGAACTCAACTTTACAACATAACTAAAGAATAGTTAAGCAGACAGATAGCAGTAAAAATGATGTATGGAAGATGCTAGACTGTGCTGATCCATGCATAGGCTGACCATGCACTCCATTAGACAAGGCAACCTCAGTTACAATTTATACAGGACGAGCACAGTTATAATCTTATACATAGGTGGACAAGGGAGTACAGGAGTACATGTATTTCACAGAAAAGTGTACAATCGGGAGTGCTGAGGTGTACAAATAGAAAAAGGTACATTTATGGATAGTGTGAGAACTTCTTTTTGGGCGAAGGTTAATGTGTAGAAAGGTCACATTCAGTTACAATTTATACAGGACGAGCACAGTTATAATCTTATACATAGGTGGACAATGGAGTACAGGAGTACATGTATTTCACAGAAAAGTGTACAATCGGGAGTGCTGAGGTGTACAAATAGAAAAAGGTACATTTATGGATAGTGTGAGAACTTCTTTTCGGGAGAAGGTTAATGTGTAGAAAGGTCACATTCAGTGGGGAATGTGCAGAGTGGTGTGTGTTTCATTTCTGCAGGGACACACCCTACTAATGTGGTTTAGCACTGCACCATGGCCTACTGGACAGGTCCACGTCATGCATGACAGATGTTTCAGCTTTCTGTGCATACTCCCACCCTCAAGAGCTGGCATAGCCAGGAGTTGTGCCAGTTATTCCATGACCATGGCTAGATATCGGTGTGCTACCTGATTATGACCAATGTCTGCTAGAGGTTGTGCCAGCATGACCATGACTGTGACCATAGGGACAGCCTTTCTTGTGCATAGGCACATCCACAACTGATGTTCCAGTAGAACTGCTAGCAGTGCGGGATCTCATTCATCCATGTCCATATTGGCTAACATCCAAGGATGTAGCAGATGACCAGCCCCAAGGACAGCCCATTGCACCTGATAGATTACAAAGGAAAGACACTGCATAGTCCAGTGTGTAAATCATTCTAGCCAATGAATCCCAAATACAGGTCATGAAGTCTTGTAAATCAGAATATACAACCTGTATCACCCTCACATCCTCTGCTGAAGTACTGGTGGAATTCAACTGTGCCTCCATGATGACCTTGTACATATATTGGGTTGGAGCTACTGATGCATCAATCTCAAGGGGTGGGTAGTAACCATTCCTACAGCAAGCAACTGATACCAACACCCTGTGCAGATCCTCCTGCCTATGATGGGTAGGCACAGATGCAGTCACATGTCTACTGTAGGCCTCCATACTTTCCTGATTTACAGTGTCCTCATCAACCTGTTCACTCTCAGATGGTAATGTGTCCTGGTTTTGTGCAGATATTTGACTGTGCCCATACTCTGAGAAAGGGCTGTGGGAGGTCACACTCCCTATGTCCAACATGCACTCTTCTACACCTGACTGTGCAAGCTTATTCCTTCCATCATTATAAGAGGCAACATATCCTCACACATTGGCGAGCAGAAGTTCTACAGTGCTGGTGCAAGAGAATGATTTACATGTGAATACAAAACAAAAAAATTGCCAAGTCCTACTGCTCCTGGAGTCAGGACAGAAAAACCAAAAGCAAATCGAAATCAGGTCCAATAGTCGTAGTGCAATCAATCCAAAACAGTAAGATAATCCAAGAGACGTGGTCTCTAAAGCTGGTTTAACACTATTTATTTATTCAAAAAAGAAAGTGTTTTCGCCGTAGTTGACACACCATAGCTGCGCAGCTAGATTATGATGTGATATTTCTTTAATTCAGTTGATTACTTAGCCACGCTGAGCACGTCTTATTTAAATGACTTTTGGCGGTGTTTTTAAATGTATTGTTCTGAGGAAGCCATAGTGTCAACTACGGCGAAAACGCTTTCTTTTTTGAATAAATAAATAGCGTTAAACCAGCTTTAGAGACCACGTCTCTTGGATTATCTTACTGTTTTGGATTGATTGCACTATGACTATTGGACCTGATTTCGATTTGCTTTTGTTTTTCTGTCCTGACTCCAGGAGCAGTAGGACTTGGCAATTTTTTTGTTTTTTATTGGTTTGCTTTTTCGTTTCCTTCACTTACATGTGAATACAACATACCCAGTGTAAGTGTGACCCAACCACACATATATCATGACTGCACATATAACCAGTATCATAACAACTATAACAATTTGATATCAAAGTACAACCCTACCCATAACTTGTGCAGATGGATGTTGCACCTGAATTCCAGATGTGCCTATATTCCAGAAGTGATACAGGGATTATAAACTGAAATGCAACTAACAGGTAAAAAGATTCCCTATTAGATGAACAAATGCTTAAAATGTTGAGTACGACATGCTTGACAGCTTTTAAGCAACTGTTCATCTAATTGAAACCCAAGAATGTCAAAATGAGGAGTTTCAAAATGTTACAGTTGGCCAGCCGTGAGGAAGCCAATGGCTGATGTCAAAACGTTCACCCTGTCTCTCCGTTCTTACAGTCCTCCACTGTGGTGTGGTCTTGATGTTCACCCTGTGTAATGTTATGACAGTCCTCCACTGTGGTGTGATCTCGGAGTTGGTATATTTAAGTTGGGGGGTGTGGGTGGCACAGGCCCCCACGTTGGGGGGTGTGGGGGCAAAGCCCCCCACTTTATTTTTTTGTCAATTTGTTTTTTTTTTTGTTTTTTTGGGTGGGGGTTAATGGTGTGCAGTACATTGTAGCCATCAGCAGTCAGCTTCCTGATGGCTGGCCAACTATAACTTTTCGAAACTCCTTGTTTCGATATTTTGGGGTTTGGATTAGATGAACGTTCGCTTAAAAGCTGTCAAGCATGTCATACTCAACATTGTAAGCATTCGTTCATCTAATATAGACCCGGTAAAAATTGGGTTAGATAGTGATAGCAGGACTACATACCTGGTGCATCTTCAGTAGAAATTCTTTGTGGCATATCCAGCTCTCTCCCAACATCCAGCACAGTACTGTGAAGTTCTGTGGAAGAGGTAGTGATTTTAAGGGAGGTCAGGAACTCTTTTGTATTCATAAAGGGGTGGTTCAGTAGACCGCCCACCACCTGTCACCTCCATTCCTATGCTACAGTATGTGCTCTTGTGGTGACTGCATGGCTCATACCTGTCACTCTTTAGTAGACCACATCGTGTAACACAGCATTAACATTCTTGACAACCTCCTGCCAGATACGGTCACTGAAGAGTTGGTCAGTGAAATACATTACAAAAAGCTATCTACTAAGGCGGTGGGTGGCCTCTACTACCATCTCATTTTTAGCCTCTGTAAACTTGGACTTGACAGTGGATATGGCTTTCTATGCCTTTTCTTAGGCATAGATCTGTTGGTATGGAAAACACTGGAATTAACAGCTGAGCTCTTACATGGGTCTTAGAAATCCTAGCATTAATACTAATATACCATCTGCTACACTTTAGCAGGGCCTGACACTAGCATATGTGTGTCCATTAAACAATATTTACCTGAATGTCAGTCATTATTGTGTCCTAAACACGACCCTCACCTTCCCCAAAAATCAGCACATGACTACTAGCTAACAAACATGCAAGTTAGCAAGGACATGATCATTAGCCACAACCTTGGAACAATGATAACAGTAATCACATATATAAGGTAAACAACATTACACTGGTGTATGGCGCACTTACATTGCTACAACCTATTGTAACATTCCTGCATGTTACTATGGCCAACACACTAGCAAAGTGCCCTTTCAGAGTGTTATTGCCAATTCATGTAGATACATTGAAAAAACGGACAGCGCTTCTAGGCCTTACAATAAATAGCACAGAAAAAGCTAATCTTGTACAAAGAAGTAGGTGTAAAAAGTATGACATACCTTATGTAAGCAGATAATCTGCAGCAGCAGTTCTCTGAGGTAATAAGTAGGACCAAAACAAAAGTTTAGGTTCTGTACCATAATGAGGACATGTGCTTCTCATCTTGCTTAGATCGTGCATAATGAGTATGATTATTATTGCTCAATTCATTATTGTTTCTGAATCACTTAAATTGCACAGTGAACAAACCTGATAAATATGTTGATTTCTACATGATGCTGTGCACATACCCGAGCACTTGAGGACAGCTTTGCACATGTGGGAATCCCAGATTATAGCGTTAGGGAAATGGTCATACTCATACCTCTGAAGTGTACCTCATTCTGTGAAGTATTTTTCAATTTAAGTTTTAAAGATCCATGTTCCTCGCATTTCCATACTGAATGGGTGTATCACACATTCAAGTGTTAGCTATCTTTTATTATCCATGGTAAATTACACAGGATAATATTAATGCAACAAAAGAACATTTTATAAGTATAAAATGAGGTGTTAAATATTCTGTAAGCTTCCTAGCTGAAGTCATCAGTAAGCTGTTAGTCAGTGTTTCATGTTGCCGATTTGTTCAACATATTGATAGATGGTGTTCCATAGTCTATAGATGTATTGAGAGTAATTTTCATGCTATCTTTATCCATCTGAAGATGGAGTTGCTGTTAAGGAAATATTCTAAGATATTCTAAGCAGCAAAAAGGGAGATGCAGGACAGCCATGTTTCATACCTTAAAGTGACCTTGGGACCATAACAATGCAGTACCTTTATTTTATTATTTTGCCATCCATCGTGCAAATGAGGTTCCCTTCAGTGCTCATCGTGCAAAGGATGGGACATGTGAGAACTGTTTTTGACATCAAGTATCTATTATTTTTCTATGTCACTGAAGGTGAGACAAGGATAGTTGGAGATGTTGAGAGTAGTGCTCATTTCAGAGTAAAGAAGTGGTGTAAGGACTCATCCAAAATTTTTCTGGACATTTACCATACGCATTACAGCTGCAGGATGGTCATACCAGGTCAAAGTATAAAACTGATGTCCAGAATAGTCCGGTTAAAGCTGTCACCCATTCTGCAGGTATCCCATGAATTGGGGAACAGTGTCATCACCTGTACAGTGATATGAGTTGCTGCAAGGCTAACTTCCTTGGCCAATGAGATAATGATATTAGGGCATGATCACTTCCTCTATACTGTAAGTATAGAATCCTTTCACTAACCAAATACCCTACAATGCATGCCACTATACAAGTTTTCATTTTGCCCTTTTTATCTCCATCCCCTGCAGAAATTAAAAGGAACAGAGAGATGCATGCGAGCAGACTACATTACCTAAGAGAGCAAATGGCTAAGTATAGGTGCTGTTGTGAAAGATGTCTGTGTTGAAGCCATTAAAAATAACTGTGTATAACGTTTGTGCACAGTACCACATCTGTTAGTACTGATATACTGGCATAACACAGTACAATTAGCATAACTGTGTGATATTAGAATTTGACATTTTTATTGTTTGATCAGCATGTTTGTCAAAAGAGAATCAGCAACCTTGGCTGCAAACACAGGTATGTTGTTCTGATAAATAGCTCCTGCAGTTATTATGCTCTTATGTCAGACATAAGTGTGCAAGCCTACAATTAAAAGTTTATTTTCATTCACTAAATGAATATCAGTATAGCCAAGAATGCAATCACATTGTTTTTGTATGTATCTTCTTCATCATCTTTGTCCCTATCCTCTTTCATACATTTTTTTGTATTTTTTTTCTGTCCATTTCTGTTACTATTCTGTAATGTAGCAGAGAGAACTGCACCAACCATACCTGCACAGTCCATCATTCCCCCATAGGTGGCAGTAGTAGCAGCAGCAGCATTACCACCACCACCACCTCCGCCAGAGGCACCCAACACATCTGGGTCCTGCCTGCCAGCATTGCCTCCACACTTCCTGCCCTACCTCTACCGCCTGCATCAGGTAGCCCTACACTTTAGTGTGGTGGAGTAGTACCTGTTGGTAGCAGTGCAAGTGGAGATGACACTTGTCACCCATCAAGAGCTGGCAGAGATTGTGAGGGAGATGACAGACAGGAGGTTGGATGCTCATATTGGCTGTGTAGAGACCATGATGCAGTGATTCATTGAGCTACATCCTTGCTTAGTGCTGTCCTGAGCTTCTGGGGCTCAAGCCAGTGTCAACAGCTCCCAGGAAGACAAGTAATTTCCTACTGGGTCTAAGATGGCAGAAACTGTATTCCCCAGTACCAAGTTCTATCCCCAAACCCTTTGTTCCCCCTCCTTTTTATGTATATGCCCACCCCTATATATTGTTCAATCCTATCCTCACCATTATATGCTGTCTGTCTATCTCCTTCAGCATGGTGTTCCCATTCCCTCACTGTATTACTCCACACCCTGTCAGTAATGTCTGTCATCCCCTGTGACCTTCTCTTCCTCTCTTACCCACCTATTATTTCCCTGACTTCCTTCTCAGCTTTCACTTCTCAATAGAAAAGTAAAAGGGCACCTGACCACAAAACATACTCCCACACATATTTTTCATTTTCCTATATGTTCATTAATGCACTGAAGACTGGCTGCAGTTGTTCAGCCTCCAAACTGTAGTTGCCTGGAATATCATTAATAGTTACTGTCAGTAAATAATTACACTATTGTTTTAGATCAACAACATTGCTTTGGTAAGAAGTTGATAGGTATGCCACTAACCCACATTCATCATACTCACTCCTCATTTTCTCACCTTTTGTTGTACCCTCTGCTTACTTTCCCTTTAAATTTATGTCATGTACTCCCATTTCCAACCTGTGGTCAAAAATAACTGAAAATACCACATCCATCTTCCTCTGGTCATACTTTGTGCAACAGCAGGCATTGTGAAATATTGCTGGTCACCTATAACTAAAGGAAAATGATAGTTCATGGCCTATGGCAAACATGAAGGAAAAACCCCTGACATGCACAAACAATCTTGCAATCAGTTGTACAAGTGAGCTAAGCATATGTGAGTATCATATCCAAAAACCATAGGAAAGTTCAATATAAGAAACAACCACACACCGGAGCCGGAAGCTGAAATTTAATGTCTTCTGGTACCTCGACTACACAAGCCTTCAAAGGAAAAAAATTCACAACATTCAGTAGTACCTTTTATAACAACATTAATTAAACAATTAATCAATTAACTGCTTCTTAGAAATATATTCAAAGAACCATGGTAAAATACATTTTCATACATGAACATTATAGACTTAAATTCAGTTCTAAATTCAGACCCCTAGGGACAAGTGTACCAAAATTCAGTATAAATCTACTCTCCAAATTTAACAACTTTTGAACATAATTGCCACCTCTTCCACAATCAGGTTTGGCCAAAACACAGATAAAAAGAGATTCAGTAACACCCCCATGAACTTTATGAAAGTGGTCAGAAATAGGGTTATCCAACCTACAATTCCTAACATCCCCTAAATGTTCAAGAATACGTGTTTTCACTTTGCGTCTAGTTTGACCAATGTACCATCTTAGAGGTGTGCAACCTCAACCCACGATGTATACTACCCCACAAGATAAGCAGTTAAATGTATCTGTTGCCACATACCTAGTACCATTCACCACAGTGCCTGACATATTCTTGACTTCTGGGCATACTTTGCACTTCCCACAACTGAACATACCCACATTGTTCCCCTTAGAACTGATTATATATCTCAAACTGAGTAATTCTTTCAAATTTGAGAACCTACCATATGAAAATGTTACTTTTTTGGGGAACAAATGGCCTACTTCATCATTAGCTTTTATGTCAACTGTAGCCCAGTAAAAGTCTTCACCCCATTCCATATTTTTCACTAATTTACATAGGTCATTAGTATTGCAAATGTGTGAAGTGACATTTACCAATTCTTTCTTTCAAGAGACTATGTAACAAAATCCCAACATGTTCCAAAAAACAATCACAACTGGACACAATTGGTCGACCAGGAGGGTTTGACATATTTTTATGAATTTTGGGAAGCGCATAAAAAAGGGGTCTTTTGGGGAAACTATATGCAAATTCTTTACATCTTTATGAGATAAAAAAACAGTCTCTGACTCCTTTCTAATAATTCCAAAAGGGCTTCATTAAACTCAGAAACTGGATTACAAGACAGCTCACTATAAATCCGTTCATCAGATAACAGATCAAAAACCAATTTATAATAATACAGTTTCCCCATAATCACTCAGTTTCCCCCTTTATCAGCCTGGGAGAACACATAATTATTAGTAGCACTTCTCATCTCTTTAATAGCTAACCAGTCTAATTTATCCAAGTTGAACTTTTTATGTTGCTTCATAAATTCACCATATTCAAATTCAACTTTTTACACAATGCATTTTCAAAAATGACCAATGAAAAATAATTTTTAGGCGGGTTAAATTTACTTACTAGGCAAAGTAGGTACACATAGTTTACCATAACCAGTAAAAAACGAGTTTCAACAGAATCAGCAAAAACCATATTATCAAATTCATTTTCAAGACTTTCACAATCATATAAAGATGACTTCAAAAGAGAATCCTCAAGACTAACATTTCCATCCAAAACCATGGCATTAGATATTGTTTGGCTGTTAAAGAATGCTTTTAAATATAACTTTTGACAGAAATGTTTAACATCTAACACAACATCTGCAAGTGCAGGAAACTTAGTTGGGATAAACTTGCTACCTTTCATTAAAACTTTTTGCATCATTGTTGTGACAATGAAGTCACTAAGATTGACTACATGTAAATCTGTAACACTTACATTTTTAGTAGCAATAAGTCCCAAATTAAAGGAAACACTAGTTTAATCAGAAACAGTCAATAGTTCAGTATTTCCTATTGCGTCCCTTTGCTCTACCCTTGCGTTTATTGCTTTTTTGAAAATTCTCTGTTCTGCTGCTCCGTTTCCAAACGTACTTCTGATTCGTTGACCAAATCCACTCTTTCGAATAAAACACTCTTTTTGCTGGCAATCGTATCAGTTGAGGAGACTGAAGAATCATGTACACTGCGAGATCTCACTTCTGCATTTTTCCCTTGGAATCTACCATTTTTCCGTTTTTGCTGCCAAGAAGGTTGTTTCTCATAGGTAAGTATCACCAAGCAATAATGAAAAAGTGTAACATTACAACTATCATTGTAATGCCTCTATAGCTCAACATATTCATGAAGTGATGAGTCCATTTCCAGTGCCATGGATGCAGGGCTGTAATCCTAGGAGGTGGAATGTTGCCTGACAATTTTGCATTTTCATCATACAACTGTATTCCATTCCCTTGCAATTTGTTTTACACATTTCCTCTGAGTGCATCGGTGGTATACTTGGCTAATGATCTGGTTCCAGAAAATGAGTATCACAGTCATGGGTGAGTAACCATTCAGGTATATGTCACTTTTCTTGCTATCATTTGTCCCATTACCCTGAGGTGTGTTTTACTGACACTTCCCTTGTGTATGTCTGTAGCATACTCAGGTAATGCTCTGTTATGGAGAATATGAGTGACATTGGCATAGTATCAAATCCATAAAGGCATATTCACCTTGTCTTCCTATCACATGCATCTTCCCCATGAAATAAAACATTTGTTTTATCATTGCATGCATTCTTTTGGGGAGTTTGGCAGTGTCTTACAAAAGCTAAGTATGAGCTAAGAACTTGTGAGATGTGCTCCTAACCCACATTCATCCAGCTCATTGTTTTGACTTTTCAACTCAGTCCTATACTCCCATTTCTCACCTTCAGCCATATAAAAAATAGATAAGCACAGCACACATGCACACAAAATATTTATAAAATAACTCATATTTCTGTGGCCATAACTTGCATGACAGTTGTCAGAGAGAGCACCAGTGATGGTCATATAAAACCACAGAGAAATGTCGTTCCTCATCCTATGGTAAAATGATGAAAAATCCTTGGAACAAACTATGATCTTGTTGTCAGTCATGCAAATGATCTAAGCATAGTTGCACATCAGTAGGCCAATATATCACATGGCTTAGTGAATGGCTTTATTCTGGCAGTTAATGGTTCAGTGTACTCATGAAATGATTTCAGTGTACTGAGTTGGGTGCACAATGCCTCTGGATATTAAAGCTGAAATATCCATATATGTTATATTTTTATTTTATTTAATATTTGTTTACCTGGAAAGTCCGACTTGGAATATAGCCAATTTTCAGCAAAGGCCCAGGGATAAACACTCCAGCTGGAACGCATGCCTTAGTAATGTGGAAAAAAAACCCACACGAACAGAGGGTGGACATGCAGACTCCACACAGAAGGTACCCTAGCTGAGAATCAAGCCGGAGACCCTCATGCTGTGAGGGGACAATGCTACCACTGCACCACCCATACGCCTGATATGTGTCTTCTTAATGATGCCTTATAGTCTGATGGCTTCTGTGGCAGTCTGTCTGCTTTAGTGGCTACCCTTGCTAATGCACTGCTATGTATCATATCAATATGAGAGGCATTTAAAAGCAATACTTTGTTATGCTACTTCAAAGGGAAAAGACTCCATGCAGTTATGTGTATTTGAAAAAAATGACACATAAAAGTTTTTTTGCAAGTTTTAAAAGAATGATCTGTGAAAGGCATGGGAAAATCTTTAAAAGACGTTAGTAAATTCCGCTGTGGTGCAGCGGTAGTGTTGTTGCTTGACAGCAAGAGGTTGTCCTGTTTGATTCTCGGCTGTAGTCAGGGAGTGCCTTCTGTGTGGAGTCTGCATGTCCTCCCTGTGGTTGGGTGGGTGTTTGAAAGACATGTAAATGGGTGTGCCTTTGTTGAAGGTTGAACATCAAGCTGACACCTTGGCGTTCATCAAAATCTAATGCCAATCATTAGCGGACTGGAGTTCTGCTGTGATGACCCCTAACCGGGAAAAGACAACAACAACATGTAATGCTGCAATTTTAAAATTGTAGTGGAATAGTAAAGATAAATTAATTCATCTGATTGCAGACCTATTTCATTATTGAATAATGACTAACTTAGTAGATTATATGCTACAGAAGCATTTACAAATTTAGATACAGAAATGGTTATCTATAGAGAGATATGAGACAAAGAAGGAGATGTTAATGAAATGTTGCGGACAGAGAAAAATCCTTATAGACAAATGCAATTAATTGTAGATAAAGGTATAATGTGGAGCTAAGATATTACAAAGGCTTTTAATAATGTAACTCATAAGAAGTAGTTTGTTAAAGAATTAGGTTTTTGAAATGAATATTTAATGGATTAAAGAAGTGTATTTAAGTTCTTACTTTAAACTATGTTCTAATGCAGTGAAGGATATATAACAAGGCTGACCTCTTAGAACTATATTTTTTTGGGCGATATATTTGTTAGGGTTATTTAGTGTTAAGAAATTTGTTAGGTGTTATAAATCGGTTCATAGGCATGCACTAGACTAATGACCACTAAGACCCCTAAAAGCCTTAGCTGTGCAATAAAAAATGTGACCTACAAATTTTAATTTATATATGGAGTGATTTACTGACTGTCTCTATCCATCAGGCTTCATAGGCTCCAGACCAGGGGTGAATTTCCGATTACCCATACATTGGTTCAAGTTAAGCTTAAATAGGGATGGGGAAAATCTCTACTTCACATGGATGTGGAGCCTGTTCCAGAGAATGGAAATTCTCTGAGAGACATACCTGTCTCTCTAAAATGTCCTATTTATGTAGCAAGCAACATTTAATTCTTTAGTCTAGTAGTTCTGATGTTGTTTGTTTTGTGGATGTGCAAAAGATTCATCAAAACAGGGTCTAGGGATGCCTTGTACACCAGGCAAAGATCACCTGGAAGAGAAAGACTCCCCAGTAATGTTGTCTTTTATAGATGATTTATTATTTTATTTTCTCAGAGGTGTAGTGTTATATGTCAGGAATGAAGCAATAGAGTACTTGGTATGATAAATATTATATTGGGATCTTTTTTTTTCCTGTATGCTTAAGTTTCTGAGTATGATGGAAAATAAGGTTTTAACAGGATATTTTCAGGATTGTTAATGAAAATATGTTAGAAAGATGGAGAAAGATTAAATATTAATTCAAAATATTAAGGATTATTAAATAACATTATTATTTAAAAAAACAGACAATGAGAAATTAATTATGAGATGTTAATGTCTGGAAGAAAAAAATGGTTTTATTTTATTTATTTATTTTATTTTATTTTACATTTGTTGACTGGGCTAGTCTAACTGGATATATGTCCATTTTCAGTAGAGGCCCAGGGAGATAAGCTCCACTAAACAGATAGTAGCAACTTCAGATACAGTACACCTTTCAGACTAATACAGTTGTTTACATAGCAACTTAGTAATCATGTGAGATAACATATTTTAAAAGAGACAAAACAACAAAAGAAGAAAAAAAAATATTTAGAAGGCAGTGACACATTCATATAGTCCAAGCTGTGTATACATCTACATATTCTATAATAGTTCCCAAGAAGGATGGCATTCGTACAGTCTTAAATTAGCTTAACTGATCAGATTCTCAGAGGTATATGAAGGAGCAAGACTTAATGCAGAAATAGTGAAATTAGTATATAGTGCACATAGCAGGAAGGGGATTCTTAGTCTAGGTTAGTACATGAGCATAGCCAGCGAATTGTAAGGTATAGTTCGAGTTTCTTTTTGAATAGTAGTGTTGAAGAAAGAGATGTGAGTTCACAGGGAAGTAGGTTCCAGGTTTTCCCCACAGTGTTCGAGAACAATGAGTCCCCTGCTTTGTTTGGTTTATGTATGGGTATCAGTAATTTATTTGCTGAGCATAGGGTTGTAAGATTTTTTTTATAGGGGGTGATTAGGCTCATGAGTATTGGAGTATTGCTAGGATGATAAAGGGTCTTATGGGCGATAATAAGTTGGTGAAATTGAAGCTGATTATGCAGCTCCAGCCAACCTAGTTGTTGTACATTGAAGCACTGGTTTTATTGGTAATGCAAATATTTATGTATGAAACAGAATGTGAAATTCTAGATGATGTATAGATTCAAAACATAAGTCAACAGTTGAGGCTGACACAGACTTTTGTGTTTATAAAAATATTTAGCATTTATGTCATCATAGGTTGTTAGTGTCTTACAGATGTATGTAGTAAATAATTTACAAATGTGTGTATTAGAAATATTAACTAGGTTATTACTGACTTTAAACAAGTGACAGTACTTTGGAAAGTTATTTGACTTATTCAAATAAAGATTTGGATATGTTTGCCAGATGTATTATATTATGGAGTAAAAAAGGGAAAATGGTTATTATGTAAGAATGAAACTTCTATTGTGTATGTCTGTATTTTGTAGAATTTAAAGGGCCAGTGTCAAAAAATATTGTATATCAAAAATACAGGTTTATCATTAACCATTTCAAGGTATTTTGCAGTTTGTTGACATTGTGAAGTAATGTGATGTTTACATTTGCGACTCCGTGATGATGTTATAAAAATATTTAAAACCCCTGCACTTTTCGAGAGAGTGCTTCAATGTACTTCCAGTTGAGAAGATGTTAGGACAACTCCAACATTGGGAGATGTGAATGAATCTTAAAAGGATATATGCATTCAGCCTAGTGAAATAATGCTTGAAATGTAAAATTGAAGGAGTATGAATAATAATATTATCTAGGGGATTACATAATTCAATGATAACATGTTTGTTGGATGGGAGAGGATCTAAGGATAGTACAACAGTTTTGTGGGGAAATATAATTGAACGCTGTGGTCAGATTGACAACATAGCATGAGATCCTGACATTGATTCTGGTTCTGAAGTTTTTTCTTTTTAATTACAAAATGTGGAAACTGTGATACTGGGTGGTGAATACAGGACAACTGAAGTACAGCAAAATAATCAGAAGAAATTAAGAGAAGTACATGAGTTCATATAAGCAATCATTGATACGATGCTTCAAGGAGCTGCAACCGCAATGAGTTTAAGTACTGTGATGTTAGATAAAACTGTGACTTATAGTATACAGAGACCAGAAACGAATGACTGAAACTGATGAATGTGTCTTAGGAGGACGTGTGTGTTTACACTAAGGAAACAGTGACTGAAATGGAAATTAAAGGGATTCAAATACTTGAGATACAGCTGTTTGATTAGATAATACAGAGATATTAAAGTTTGTTGAAAAAGAAGGGACTAAAAGACAATACAGCATTTTCATGTGAAGATATAATGTAAAGCTATGGTCAGACTGATAATATGGTGTGAGTTCGCAGCAGTGATTGTGGCTCAGGAAAACCTGTTTTTTTTAGTTATAAAATAAGGAAACTGTACTAGTGAGTGATGAATGCAAAAAAAAAAAAAAATTGAAGCAAAATAAGTAGATGAAATTTAGAGAAATGAGCCAAGATGACAGCAGCTTATAAGAGGCACGCTAGAGTTCTAGTATATGCAGAAATAGCTTAGCGTGAATGGCTTAACAGGTAGCCCACACAACTTTGGTTTGGAAATCAGAAGGCTCTGGGTTTTCTTCCCAGCCCCTGGTGAGTGAGTTAGTTTTCTATTACTATCACTGCAGTGCAGCATTTAGAGCAGTGTACCACTGTGTAAGAGTTTGTTAAATAAAACATTAAATTGGGGTTCCATCTGCCTGAGTTGTTAGAGATTGAGATGGATGTAAAAGATCCCTCTGGCACTTATATAAAACAGGTGCTTGTTTTGTTATTTTATATTATTTATACTATATACAGTATTTAAATCATTTATATTTTATGTATTTATATATTTATAAGCTTTTTGTTCAAATAGGTTAACATTATTTTATCTTATAACACCATCATTAACAAACAGACAAAAGGAAAAAGTAAAAACAGACAAAAGGCATTTCAACCATCCTGCTATCATTTTTACATTAAACATCATATTTTTCCTTTTTAATTCATCCCCCGTTGGTGAGAATGTTAAAGAGGAGGGACCAAGGGCAGAGGCTTTTGGGACACTGGTGATGACTGGAAGGTATGGAGAGCAGGTGGAGTGCCATTTTACTTACTGATACTCACTAGACCATTACTTTTTGAGTTATAGAAGGGTGGGCTGATATAGACCTAGTGAAGACATTTAAAGTAGATGATTGCTGTGACACCTTGTGTTGAAGGCTTTAGACAAGTCTAGAAATAAGAAGGGGACTACTTTGCTGTTATCTCTAGGCTTTTTGACAGTATCTGTAAAGGCTAGAAGTGCAGTGCTAGTACTATGGGAGGGACAGAAGTCATGTTGTGTGGGGGATAGGAGTTCTTCCTGCAGGAAACAGTTTAACATTTGTTTTTGAATACCTTTTTTAAGTATTTTTTTTCAGGGGGGACTGCTATAGATCTAAAGTTAGTGATGCCTGTTGAATTTCCTCTTTTGTGTAGATGGATAATGTGTGATGTTTTTTCCTGACAGAGGGTTGTGGGATTCCTGGATAGACTTATTTGTAAGGAATGAGACAGGTCTAGTGGCTGCTATTTTAAGTTATTCACTTGGAAGTTTATCAGCTGAAGTGGAGCATAGTCTGAGTTTGGTTAAGAGTAGTTTTATATAGGATGTGGGCACACGTTTAAAGGTGAAAGTGGTTGTGTTATTATATGACTATGGGGTAGGGTTGGGATTAGATGTTGGAGAATCTATGGCTAGGGATGCCATACTGTCAATGAAATAAGAATTTAATTCTATTGCAGTTTTGAGTGGTGAGTTATTACGAGAGAGGTTAGGACTGGGTTTTGGCTGGGATGTAAGATTTCTTTAATGGTTGCCAGAATTTTTTAGGGTTGTGTTTACTGCTGTTATGAATATTGTTATAGTATAGTTTCTGTCTTCATTTATTTGCTTTTTAGTGTGGTTACAGAGCATTCTGAAGTTTTTGAGATATTGTGGTATTTTATAGTTTTCCCATTCTTTTCCCATTTTTTCTTTATTTTACATGAGCATTCTACTCTTTTTGGATAGCTAAATTTCATAATTTAGTTTTTAATCTTTTCCTTATAGGTGATACAAGGGTATTTAGGATATTTAGGAACGCTGCATTGAATTCATTTACAACATAATATAAGGGGAGGATTTTTAGCATGTTTCAATTAATAGATGAGAGGGTTGTAATAAGTATTTTTGGGTTAAACTTGGACAGGTTGCATGTCATAATATTTCTGTTACTGTTATAACATATTCTCTTTCACAGATAACTCATGAGTAGTCAATCTCCATATAAAGTCTTGGCACATTTCAAAATTCTTATATCTTGTTCTTTTTAATAGTATAATTTTTACTGAAGTCCTCCCATGGATCCACATATTAAAACTTCCTCAGAATATTACCACACCATTAATTCATGTTGTTCTTTATATTTTATCTCTTCAGCTTACACAAAAATATTTTAGTCTGATATGTCATGTCTCTAGTCACAATATTCTTTCACTTTTTCTGTTTTTCAAAACATTCTCATAAGTTTGTAACTATGTCATTCTCTTAATTCTTTCTACATTTCAAAATCCAATAAGGAATACTAGAGATAACATATACTATGACCAATTATGCTACTTTTCCCATCATTACATAATTTATTAAATATACTATTTTTTTAAATAACAGTCTAAACATTTTATATGACATACTTATCTCTCAACAGTTGTGTCTTTCCATTGTTTTTCAACTACTTTCATTTTCACAAAATTCACACATAATAAAAAAAAATCTCCTTTCTTGAGAAATTAATTCCTTCTGTAGATATATGTATTCCTTTACTTTCACCCTTATTCAGCTGTAATCCTGCTCTTCATAATAATCCATTTAATCCAATCAACAGTTTTTAATTCATAGTCTGCTTTTGCTGCAATTATATCTGCATAAGAAATAAAATGTGATATAAATACTACCTTTCAACAGATAAGCTCCTTTCTGCATTAATTCCTGTATCTTATTAGCCACTGCATTCATAACCAGTGACATTATACTGTTCATGGGGCAACCTAGTCTCACCTCTCTTCTACCTGATATGATAGAAATAATCCATTTGCTAGAGCTGTCTACCTTATCATTTTCATATACTGAAATTATCACTTTTAATGCATCCCCTTTAATCCCATATTGTTCCAAATTACCCCATAAATTTATGGAGTCTACATAATGAAATATTTTATTTGTATTCCCCTGTCATTATCTTTACCTCTTCTATTCTGTATAAAATATCATCTGCTACTTCTGTCACTATGACAAATACTTCTTGAATATTCTTACTCTTAATTCAATATATTCCTACTGTCACAGTTTAATGTATTAACCATTCAAGACTCATCTGTAGCATTTTCATAAATGTCTTACAGTCTGCATTATTTAACGTAACAGGTTTGTAGATTTTAGAGCATGTTTTTACTTTAATTCCAAAATAAGTTTCATGATTCTTTTACATTATTTCTTAATCTCTCTCCTCCAACAATTCATTATATAGTTTCAACAAACACTCTTTCTGACTTTTTTTATTTTTACACATTCAGTATCCAATACAATCCTAAACAGATACTGAGTCTTCTGAAACTATTTCTAGAGCATGGTTCATTTGTTCCAAAACTATATCTTTTTGTACTCCTTCCACTGCCTACTGTGAAAAATAGTTTGCATTCCATTTCACATTTTTATTCTTATTTATTTTCTCAAATATTTCAACCAATAATTCTCAACAACTTTCATAATCTCATCTTGTTTAGGTTACACCTTTTCTATTTTACCCTTATCTCTTTCATTAAACTCAAGTCATGTCTCAGAATCTTTGCTAAATAGAGATGCTTCTTTTTTTTCTTTTGAAATATCTTGTTTTAAATAACTGTTCAAAGTTCTTATTTTCTTAAAACCTTCTCTTTTTTAATAAACTATTCTCTATTATTCCTTTACAAGTTACACATTACCATGTTTTGTAATTTACTGTACATTTTTCCTTCCTATTGTGATATTGTACCAACTGTGGAGAAGTCTTCTTGAATTTTTCTTTTAAAACTATTTACCATTTTGTCCATAATGAAATAAATTGACAATATCTCTCCAAAACAGGTCTATTTCCTGTATCAATACTTTCTGCTTCACGTATTTGCATGTTAATCTTTTAAATCACCCCTTCCTTAATTACATTCTCACCTTCACCAGCTTATAACCAAGTTGCTGTACTATCTGGGGAAAAACTATTACATTTCCAGTTGCCCCCTCTCTTATATCTGCAGACATTAAAACATATTTCTATTTCTACTTCTATTCCCCCTTTTATATGAAAGTTGTTCATGATTTCAGAACTTTAACTTCCTCTTTAATTACCTCTATCACTTTTCCTACATCCTCCTTCTCCTTTCTCATTGTACTTTCTGTATTTTAGTTTAAATGCCAGTTAGCATTATTTTCATATTGACAAGTAAAATAGGTTTTATTTCTCCCAATAACCTATCTATTTATTTCATTCTTGGATGAACACCTATCCATATCAACCTAAAAAATTCTGTAGCCCACCAGATATCTAAAACAGTAACACAGCCAGTCTGTAGATTTCAAACATCCACTAATTTAACCTATGCATTAAATAGGAAGGCTACCTCTGAATACCTTTATTGTCCAAAATTCCATACAATTCAATTTCCCCATACTTTTCAACCATAATTACTTCTTGCTCTGAAAGAAATTATCTTGCAAACAAGTTACACCTGCATTCAATTTATAGCACAATTTGAACATTCTTATTTTTCTAACTCTACTTATGAAACTATTTCCAATTAATGACATTACTCTTAGATTATTCTTTTGTTTTCTTCTTAACACTTGGTGATTTTTTAAATGCCTTCTTTCCATCTAACTCTAACACTTGCTCCTATTGTTTTTCTCTCAATCTTTTGTTTTAATCTCCTTCCTCTTAATTAGACCTTTATCTCCGAGTATCTCAAACAAATTTTCTGATTCCAACTCCACCTCAGTATTTTGCAGTCCTGTTTGAATTGCATCCTTATTTTTCCTGTATAATATCTTAAGTTATTTGTTCAGTACTGATTCCTCTGGAAGCTGGCCAGCTGTTATATCCTTGGCAGGATATAATCCATATAGCTAAGGTTACTTCAGCAGTGATCAACATGCATAACATCAAAGGAATACTGCAGTTTATGGTGTCTGGGAGAAAATAATGAAGTGCTAGATGTGATAAAGCATTTTTTGTCTGAACAGCTTCTTAATATGATCTTATCCATTAGAGAGGACACAAACAGGAAATTGATGTTTGGTGATTTCTAATTGAGGAAGAAACGTTCGCGGAAGTGAACCTTTGACAAATTGGTATACACCCATGAGATCCTTCCTGATTGACAAGCTCCTGACAGTGTCACAGAGAGTGAGCTAAGCCCCCATGAAAGAATCTTAGTTTTGTCACTTGGATCCGTGATCTTATCCTTTCACTCATTTCCTAAACCACATGACCATATTTGAGGAGAGGGACATACACTGGTAAACTGAAAGCATCATCTTAAGATTGCTTCATGCTAGGTATGTTAAATTTTGTATTTCTGAAAATACTAATAGTGTGGGGTCTAAGTCATGTGATAGGGCTCGTTTCTTTAGCTACAATGATTGCAAAGCTCATGGTGAAAGCATTCTGTGTTTCTCTGTACTATGTTGTCTTGAACTGTTAACCCAATATTCTTCATTGCAGATGTGACAATGACTGAATTCTAACTTTATCACCACAGCTGAGTACACATCCTGCTGTACTGCCCCAGTAGCACTAGTCTACTGGTCACTCTGTCAAATCCCTTGATCTTCATTTGTAATCAAGACCCCAAGATATTTTAACTTTTTTAACTGACACAGCTGACTCCTCCTCAACTGCAGAGCGCAACCCACTGCTTTCTAGTATAAAACTGTGATCCTTCATCCTAGCTATTTTGCACTCAGCATCAAAGTACTCTAGTGTATGGTAGAGATCGCAGGTATTTCAGCCTAAATAAGTATCATCATCTGCAAGCAATAAAGGTGACACCCCTGATACTGCTCCTGTGAGGACAGATAAGAGGCATTTGAGCTTTCAGTTAAAGCATTATAATCCAAGAACATACATTTTACAGCAGTTAACTACAACTCACTATTGAAATATAAAGTAATTAAATACAGACTGATGTAATGTAAGATTTCAATGCATTCACTAAAGTACTCTGCTAAGCTTAAAAGCAGAAGGCATATAGTTCTCAATTATTTATTACATATGAAAAATGTACATTACCAGCACAATCCAGCCATTTTCTAAAGCTGAGGAGATGTACTTCAACAACAGTATTAAAAAAATAAATAAATAAATCAAAAACAAATATTTAGAAATAGTAACCCATCTACTGAACACATTTTTCATAAGCTGGGAGTCAAGAAAATTGTAGAAAAAATTATCAAAAAGTGTGTAAATATTTAAATTGCAGGAGAATTGTGGGTTTCAGCACCAAACATTATGATCCTCTAATATTTTTTATATTATGTGCTGCAGCTTGTATTAATCACATAAGTTACAAGAGAAAGAAGGAGCTGGTTTCATTTTGAGTTTTTCTTAATGCAGTGCAGGCCACACTTTGCACAGTACCTCTTCAATTCCTGTACACATCCCAGTCAGGGTAATCTGTACATATAAGGATTTATTTGTGTACTCTATCTTCAGTGTATTGTAATGGAAACCTAATTGCCTGTGCTTGTTTTGCTGAAAAAAAAAAGTATAAATCAATTAACAAACTGCAGCCTCCCTACAGTCCCCTCCCACAATACATTTAGCAGTAACATTTAATTTCACCCCCCTTAAATGCAAATTTCATAGATTACCAACAACTGGGACAACAGTATAACCTTCATGAAAATGTATACATGTGAAGTTACTGATGTGTTTTTCTTTATATTTAAAACATTCATTTAGATGACTTACACTTGCATGGCACCTTTTAATTCAACTTCCTTGAACAGTTTCTTCATTTTAAATAACCAAGCCATTTAAACTTTTCATATATTTAAAATTAACATTTACAGTAAGGCATTAATAGCAGGGAAACTCAACCACATAGGTCAAAACATTGTAGTCAATTCCTCATTCATGTAAATAGGGGCATCCTCACCTCTTCTCATATCTATTGTTTAAACTTTCTTGTCACTGAAAATTTATGTCTGCCCATTTTAAATCAGAATCAGAGTTCTGCCAATAGCCTGATAGATGAAACCAAACATAGAATAAATCACTTGGAAAACGACTTAACCCAATTTTGCTTACCATGTACTGTTACTTCTTGTTACATTTTTGGAATTCTTTGTTAGATTTACTTAAATGAACAGATTCAATCAGAAACATGTCATTGCTTATAACAGAACTGCACATTTTATGAAATTTTCATAAATTGCACAAAAATTGAAGGTGCCATTTTCTAGGAAGCCTTGTTCGTGAATGCAGAGAATGTTAACTCTCTGTCTGGCAAAGTTTGAATTGTCAGTAATAGAATGATAGGTAGTGTGATACTGTGCTATAAGATGTCCTTCGTTTAGCCATGCTGTGTCAGTGTATACTTGAAATTGTTATCCATGCATAAATAATTATTTCTCCAATATCAAAGAATTTGCTCTGAGTAAAATAACCAATATCGTACAAAAACCATTAACCAGACTGAATAAAAATATTTTGTTAATATAAGTTTTTTCACAATATTACACAGAAAAAGCACTAAATGGCACTTAATGATAGTCACCAAATGTATATTTATTTGGATGGCATAGTGGTACAGCGATAGCATTGTCACCTCACAACAAGAGGTTCTCCCATTCAATTCTCAGCTAGATTCTATGTGGAGTCTGCAAGCCCTCCCTGCATTTGTGAGGGTCTTCTCTGGGTACTCCTGTTTCCTCCCATGTTACAAAGACATGCATCTGGAGTGTTTCTCCCTGGGCCTACACTGAAAATTAACTTTGTCCCAAGTCAGACTTTTTTGATTAACAAATGCTAAATAAATTTGAATGTCTTCTCTATTTTTGGCTCATTGTAGATGATCATTACCTGCCACCAGGGCATCTTCTCATCTACTGTGTCTTCCAGGCTATCGTTCCTTCTCCGCAGTAAGTGTGACCCATGCTCTGAAACAGGTTACCAAGGTAGCAGCATATTACTACTGAGGACTGTTTTCCATGCCCAAATGTTCCCTCCTGTTGCATGCAGTCATAATGGTCAGATCTAGGCATGCTGGCATATCATCCCCTCTCCACAACAACTCAGCAAATGCCCCTGCCACCTTAATGAGAACACCATGTATATGTTTCCAGGCCATGCTAGGATCATCCTTGAGGAATATCTGAGTGCATGCCCTGTCAACCCTTTGAGTACCTTGGATGCCTGAGACACTAATTGGACCCAGGTCACTTGGGCAATATTTAGGGTTTATCGATGTACACCACAGCACTGGCATAAGTATTTATTTCACATTAAAGTACATTTGTATTTGAAATACTTTTTCTATTGCACTGTTTAAACTATGCATTTGATTAGGCTTACAACTGCCTTATGAAAAAGCAAAGTGATATAAGGCACATATACGAGATCTGTTATATGTTTCAAGTAGGTCAAAAATTATTCTACTTTAAAGAATAGGTCGAAGCTGTTGCATTTAGTGTGACTCATACCAACTTATTCTTTTTACTTGCTTGGCCACATATTAATTTACAATTGAGATCTTATACGTGCCTTTTTGAACCTCAAAGAAATGCATTTTTAACCCATAAACAAATGAGCAAATGATCTTTTTCCGCTTTAAAAAACAATATGACAAAGCAGCTGCATTGATCGTAATGGAGACTTTCAATTTGCCTTCAACAAAATAATACTATTATAAAAAATATTTAATACTGCTAATTCAAAAAACTCAGACATCACTAGATTAGATTTTACTTTCAACACCCTCAACACACATTTAAAGAGTCCATTATAACCCTATTTTAATTAGTAATAATATGAGAATACTGAAAACTGCAATTATATTGAGGCACACCTCTTGAAGTGACCTAAAGAAGAATGGCAAAATTCGGTCCAGTGGAAACACCTGCACAGTTTTAAAAGTAGTTTTCAACTGGATGACCACCTCTCTGTATTATCCTTTCTACACTAATAGTCATTAAAAAGTACCTGCACTTATAATGCTTGAAGAGGACACTGTCGATATATTTATCACTAATGCATATCATAAGGGAACAGTTATGCAGGTCATCATACGAAAAGTAATCTGCACCAGTTTGCTGGACTGCTTATCATATTCATCAGGGTGGGCATTCAGTAGAAAAGGTAAGTCTGGCTTAGCAGATGAAGAAAATCTATAAGTGTGACCCGCAAATAGGGATTTTTAAGTAATGCAATGCATATAGTACCTTATAGAGTATATAAAGTGCTAGCAAATCTAGGCCTGGAAATGTCTGCACTGACTTTGTCAGTAATGACTTTCAGATCCAATTTAATGTTTTCCTCTTTGTTTTTCACAATGTGATTGTGGAGGCTTGAGGAAATGAGTAGCCAAGGTTTGTCAGGATGGGTTTACAAGAAGTATGAATAAAAACAGTTATATTAAGAAAAATATAACTTTGAAAGATATTACTGATAAACAATGATGAGAAAACCAGCAAATTAAATACCTGAAAATTAAAATAATATGGAATGCAATAATAGCATTGCTAACTAGTTCTAAAACATCAGACACCACCTATGGCTTTTCTGCATGTAAATGAATACTGAATTTACTGAAACCTCCATTGTAGTGAGTAAAAGTAGTAGAATATTTCTTCATTATATGCTTTCTATAACCTTTCGGGAACTAACATGCCAATCTAGTATAATTTGCTTCTTTCAAAAGGTGGTTGAGATTTTTTTCAAGGAAGCAAGCATCTTACATTCTAGTTTCTTTCAATTTAAGGTAATTAAAATAGGTGTAGGACACTGGTAATGCAGTGTGTATTCATTTCAGCGACAGCAAGGAATTCACCATTGTTAAGTTATAAAAGATAACTACAGTCAGTAAAAATGCATCAGTGTTATTGTAAATACAGTAATGATGAAGGCAGACACAAGTTCAGTACTCTTTAATTGAATGCTTAGAAATGTGCTCCATGCTTAGCACTTCAGATCATGAGTGTGCATGTATCAGCTAAGAATAGTCTAAGGGAAGGATGAATTATAACAACTGCCAAAGTCTAGCACTGAGATGCATTTATAAAGCAAGAGTCACAATTCATTAAAACATATAAAGGCACTAATATGTGAAAGATGCTTGCAGTCTTTCAGAGCAAGTGCAGTTTGTCTCATTTGTGACTTAAATTATACCATTAGTATGGCCAATTGAAAATCATTTAAAAATTCTAATTAATTTACATATTTGCTGAAAATAATACATAATTTGCAGAAATGGCAGGATGCCATTACACTCCTTCCCTAATATTTCTACTTATCAGCATATTTTCCACATGGTCACAGTCTGCACCTACTCAGAGGTCTTCAAACTACAGCAGCACTGAGATGAAGAGGGGATATAATGTTCATAGCAAAAAAGATCTGTGTCTTGTGTTAATATGTTTCTTTGCTTATCATTATGTGTGTGTGAGTTTTTGTGTGTGTGTGTGTGTGTGTGTGTGTGTGTGTGTGTGTGTGTGTGTGTGTGTGTACATGCATATAAAGACCTATATGTATCATGTTAATTTGCTTCTTTGCCTGTCTTTATGTGTGTGTGTGTGTGTGCGCGCGCGCGCGTGTGTGTGTGTGTGTCTGTGTGTGTGTGTGTGTGTGTGTGTGTGTGTGTGTGTGTGGATGCGTGCTTGCTTGTGTGATGAAATAATGAGAGTTTTAGTAAAGAGGTTGTGGATGGATGGATGGATGGATGGATGGAGGGATAGATGGAATAATTTTTGAATACATTTATCGATATT
Source organism: Protopterus annectens (assembly GCF_019279795.1). Lineage (NCBI taxonomy): Eukaryota > Metazoa > Chordata > Ceratodontiformes > Protopteridae > Protopterus > Protopterus annectens. Next base: position 1,389,152,046 of record NC_056731.1, read on the forward strand.
CTCAGATAAATAATCTTTTCATACTATGCTTGGTATTCCAGAAGATACATGTGAACACAAATAATCTCAGAAATACCACTCCAGAAGGCTCCAAGACCAGGATACAAAACAATAAACAATGAATATTTATTATTAAGCGCTTTTCGCCTTGTCGCCTGTATCCTGGTCTTGGAGTCTTCTGGAGTGGTATTTCTGTGATTTATTTCTTGAGTTGTATTGGAGTTATGGGGAACGCAAATAATCTACCAATCAGACCAGTAACAACAGCCAAGGGTTTAAAAACTGAACTTGATCAGTAGTTGTAGAAAAGAAATGTAATCCGCTGTTGGGACATATATCTTCTTAAGTTAAAGAATCACTTTTTATTATGAAACTGAGGAAGTTAAGTTTTTTATGAAAATAGGTTGTCACATTAAATGTGACATCATTATATGTAGCTATATCCTAAACTGAATGAGTACAGTAAGTTGTGCATTTATTGAGAAGAAAGCGGGCTGCTAAATATAGAAATACTATTAAAGTCATATAAATGATTGGCACTAATCATACAGAATATTAAAGAATAGTTCATTGTTGTTTAAAAACCACATCTTCCAGGAGCAGCCACGGTGGCTTTAATGGCTCATACTATTAACAATTTATATAAGGCAGTTTGGGAGGATAAATGTGTATATCTCTCCTTATAATAATGAAGCTCTGAATTTTTACACTTTATAGATGACATGTTTGTTCATTTGTCATGGAACAGAAGAATATTTAAAATAATTTGTTATGTATATTAACACCACTACTATGACAAATTCTTTAAAAATATTTCATTCTTGGATGTTGATGTTTAAAAAATTAATTCCAGCTTTTGTTCTGAGACTAGATTAACAAAATAGCTTGTTGTAACAGCAGCATGCTTCATTACTAGCGATAAACAATGATTTGATATGTATATTGAACTATAACACTTACTTGCCAGAAGGGCTTACCAAAAGGTTCAGATAAAAGCAATAACTGATGCACTTAAAACTGAAAGAAGTAACAAGTATAAACTTTTGTTTCTGTGTGAAATGTGTCAATGAAATATGGAATAAAGGCTGCAGCTATGACTGAGTTTGATGATGTGACAGAATCTATCACAGGGTACAAACTTAACTTGTCAGAGATTATGAGTCCTACTCTAATGTTCACTAGAAAAAGAGATCATAATTTAAAGATTCTTTTTCAAAAGAGGATGAGAAATGCAATTGTTAATACTAAGAACACAAGGGGCTATTCAGATATGGAGGGAAAATGTGAATATATAACCAAAAATCCATACAACATGGTCCTTGGTACAGGACATATAGAAAGCCTAATGTTTAAATTAAGAAACTGAAGGCATCTTATTCACTGCTATTAACTTTTGTTATGGTGCTGCATATAAATTGCAATTTCCTGCCAACATTAGTACATATGTCACTGTCAAGGTAGAAAACTGAACAATGCCATTTTGTCATAGATAGCTACCTAAACATTACATTTTTTTCAAATGTACCATTTCAGAAAAAACTAAACATCAGATTACACAGATATTTGCATATTAATACATTCTAATGCCATTTAACTGTAGCAGATGCTTAGACAAGCATAGCTGGTGAGAGAATTGATTGAAAGCCATATAGCTAACAGATGTTGCAGGTATCAACTATGTTGGTGTGAAAGATGATTTTAATAAACTAAATTGCTACAGATACATAACAAATCAGGTCTATGATAAGTGGGGAAAAACTTAGACTGTACAGAACTAAGAAACAATAATTTTATCTTAGCAGGTATTCACTTTAATGCCCATATCTTAGTCCAGCTTACCGCCAGGAGTATTTGGAAAGAGCTGTGAATGACTTCTATGTACTGGAAGTCAACCATGCAGTTTGTCACTGAAATGTAGGAATGATCATCTAGACTTCTGCTGGCTGGCGCTACCACCTCTGTTCGTACACAGCCTGGTCCATGCTCTCGCCACCATGAGCGATGTATTGAGATATTAAAGGTCATAAGATCTGAATCCTGGGCAATCAGAAAAAAATGAACTGTTATTTGTAACTCTCATACTTCTGCATCAAAAATGATGAGCAAAGACAGAATTAATCATAGATAAAGGCCAAAACAGGAACACATGTTAAATATGATTCTAGTTACTTGGAGAGTCTTTGCAAGATTATTTATCTTGCTATACATTTTTCTGAAAATTGCAAATTGTATGATATTAATATATTTCATTGTTTGATGACCTTAAAACAAATCATGCAGGATTAAGCAAAATGCTGGGGCAAATCAGGGATCCCTGAAAACAAGTGGCAGCAGAAATGGAACTTTTTCTTTAAATGTCTGTGTGAGTGTGTGTGTGTGTGTGTGTGTGTGTGTGTGTGTGTGTGTGTGTGTGTGTGTGTGTGTGTGTGTGTGTGTGTGTGTGTGTTGTCGTCTACATGTGAAGGCACGCAGAAATTGTTGTATGTATAAAATATATTGAATAGTAATGTTAATAAACCAACTGTGCAGGATCCACCCAGGTGTTTGTACGAACCATATCAGGCAAAGTCCTTCTGATAGAGCACAATACACAAGCCAAAGAGAAGCCCTTAAAAGTACTAAAAAGCACTTAAAAGCACTAAGAAATTCTTCAAGTATTCACTCAAATGTCTTTTCAGACCACAAGTTCTTTCAAACAGTTCCTTCCAATAAATCCAATTGCGTAGTAAACAGTAACTTTTATTCACTCAAGTAAAAGTGGTAAGCGCTTTCGCTATGTAGCTTTTTCAAACCATAATGAATCCATTCACAATTTGAATATTCCTTTAAAAACTGAGGTTAAGCTAATTGATTTATTGTTTTATTGTCTAATTAAATGTAATAAGGAGGTGCTTATACGTATATATATATATATATATATATATATATATATATATATATATATACGAGCTTTGTGAATAATAGCTTTATTAGTTATATATATAGTAATAGCTTTACTTTTAACTCCATAGGCCTGCAGAACTTGACTATTTAAAGTCAGTATTTTAAATGCATATTGTGTACTTCTGTTGCAGTTCACATCATTATAATATCATTGGCCAGAACCACCTTACTAATGCCTGCCATCCTTAACCCTAATCATGCCCTGATCTAAATCTTAACCATGCAATTTATCTTAGAAAAACCCTGCCTGTAACACTAGCACTATATAGGACAGGCTCAGAAACACATCGCATGTATCAGCATATGCACACAAAACTCTCTCTGCCCCAACTCAGAAATATTTGGACAAAACAATACGATAAAATGGAAAACACATTTGATCTGTTGATAAAATGAATATTTGACAGATTGAATGTTAGCCAATCTTGCTGATCAGGAACACAGGGTAGCTCAGTGGTCGTGAGTTCTGTAAAATTCTTCTACCTCTGTAAGGTGTGCTACAGATATAACATAATATAGCATATGGAGTTCTCGTATTATGGTCAAAAATCATGGAAAAGACAATCTTGTTAAACACCTTTCTGATTTCAGAAAGGTTTTTAACAAGTTGTGGTTGAGGATACCTCAACACTATTGAGCTTTAGTTTAGTACAAGAGCAATGATATTGGTCAGCAGCTGCTATAGAGGAAGTGCAAAGAGCTTTAAAAACAGTTTAGACACATCCTTCAGCCTTTGAGTGTAGAATGAAGTGTTTATGGTTTTTAAACCCAATTTTCCCTTTCCTCTGCTTTTCTGTGATGGCTGCTCTCTGTGTGACAGCAGTAAATATTTTTCAGCTTTCTAAGTTGTAACATACTTAGTGTTCCTTCATTTCTTTTTTTTAAGTATTGTGGTTCATGGAAGCAGATAAGGGTCCATGCTCTACAAAGAATTATGATAATGTTCTTAAGTCATAACTCATCTTGATATATATTCTGAACAGGAATGTCAAAATTCAGCTCTTGAGCTTTGCCTTCAAGGCGAACTTCTTGGCATATGTGTCTCAAGCACATAACTAAGCTCCAAGCTGGTTATGACTGGAAGCCTGATAGTAACCCTCTACATTACATGCAGTATTAGATATAAGTCAAAGTCACTCAGTCATGCAACAGATATAATGGGGGAGGAGGCACAAAGATATAGCCCTGAGTAAAAATTACTTATATGCACATCCCAAATGGATACCAACCTGGTTAACAACAGGAAAAGGAATGCTCCTCATTAAAAGAGAAACTGCAAGCCATCCTAAAAATTATAGCTCAATAATTTGCCTACTGGTAACACACAAACAATATACTGGAACTGGTGCAGACAGACTTTATAGTGACTTAGGGAAAAAAAGTCATATGGAACAAAGGATCATTTGTTGCTAAACCAAACTATAACAGAAAATTGTACAAAGGTGAATAATATAAGTATGGCATGAATGCATTGCAAAAAAAAAAAAATGACAGCACCCTACATTCATGGATAAAGGAGTGCTTACACATATATAAGACACACCCTACATTCATGGATAAAGGAGTGCTTACACATATATAAGACACACCCTACATTCATGGATAAAGGAGTGCTTACACATATATAAGACACACCCTACATTCATGGATAAAGGAGTGCTTACAGATATATAAGACACACCCTACATTCATGGATAAAGGAGTGCTTACACATATATAAGACACACAGGAAGAAACACCAAAACTGGATCCTTAGCCCACGAACAAACCAAGAGACCTGAAATAGCTGAACGCAAATTTTATTAACCCAAATGCGTTTTCGCTGCTGAAACTTCAGCTGCTTCCTCAGAGCACACAATACAAAATGCGCCAAAATTTAAAAATGTTTAAATGCTGTTTGTCATAATGACATCACCAAAAATTAAGCCAAAGGATCATTTAAAGGGGAAGAAAGCATCAAATAACACCAGCAGATGGTTCATATAGGTATAAAAAATATATACAAAACTTTAACCAAAGCAATTGCTGAAAAGTAAAATTTCACTACAAAAGAATATATGTATATATTATATATAAAAACTTTAAACGTCTCATAAAAACAACATTATGTTTATCCAAAAAGTTATTATTAAATAAACTTTAAAATGAATTTAGGATATAAAAAAGATATATATTACTAAGTATAATAGAATACCCTAAATAGTTATCTCAAATAAATTTTAAGTTTTAAAACACAAGCAATATTGCAGCTTTCATTGAGGCCAGGAAAGGAAAAAGCATTCAGTTTGAGCTGCCATTCCAATTCTCTATTCTCCAAAAGCAAAGAAGTAGGTCCTCCCCTGATGTTAGATGGGACATGGTCAATTGCCATAAAATGAAAGCTATGACTTGGTGCGCTCAATATATGTTTAGCTAGCACATTGTCCTTTTTGTTGTTCCTGATAGAATAGCTATGTTGATAAATGCGCTCTTTAAATTTACGATCAGTCTTACCAACATAAAAGGCTTGACAACAGTCGCATAAAGCAACATAGACTATAGACTTGGTGTCACAATTAATATAATGGTGGATGACATACTTTCTATTTCTGATAGCAAAAGTGCTACCTGTTCTTAATAAATAACACCAGTTACATGCTCCACAAGTAAATGTGCCCTTCAATCTAGAGAGGGAACTACCAGCACTGTTCCTTTGTATTAACTCTTTAAGATTGTTACCCCTTCTGTAGATAACAGTAGGGGACGGACCAAGTTTTTCCAACAATAAAGGATTGTCAGATAAAAGTTGCCAATTTTTACAGATGATCTGCCAAATAGATTACGAATTTCTATTAAAAGATGTAATAAAACTCATCCTGAACTTGCTCGTATGATTGAGAGCCGATATGTCCGATGAGAAAGAGTTAAGTGGACCAGAAAGGTCAACCGTAACAGGTTCAGCCAAAATAGTATCAGAAGGTAGTGGGCCATCATGATATAAAAGAGGTTTATAAAAACCAATATGTCTCTTATGCCCCACTTCTTCAATGAGATCATCAACCAATCCGGGTGGGTATCCACGGTTGATGAATAGATTTTTAAGAAATGAACATTCCTTATGGAAAACAGGCAAAGAGCTACACATCCGAGCTGCCCTAACGAGCTGGCCTTTGACAATCGAACGTCTTTGTTTGTAAGGATGTTGACTACTGAAATGCAGAAAGGAATTACAGTAGATCAGTTTCCTAAAAATAGAAGATTGATAGGAGTTCGAGAGGACATTCTTTTCCAATTTCACATCTAAATAATCAATAGCCAGTGTTGAAAAATGGTGAGTAAATTTTAGAAATTCAGTAGTGGAGTTCATGAACTCCACTAATCGGCTAGCACATTGGTCATCACCATGGAGGAGAATAATAATGTCGTCGAGGAAGCGAGTGTAGAACTTGATGGAATCCTTAAACTCAGGATGGTTGAGAAGAAAGTGTTTCTCCCAAAACGCCATGAAGAAGTTAGCTACACTCGCTCCACAAGGAGAACCCATGGCGATGCCATGTTTTTGTAGGAAGAACCGGTTGTCAAAGGTGAAAAAATTGGAACTGAGAACAATGTCCAACAATTCAGAGATAATGTCTATCTCATTACATGAGGCATCCAATTCTTTCAAAAGGCAGCTCGTCCATTCGATTGCTTCTTGGTGTGGGATAGACGTGTACAAATCGACCACATCAATCATCAAAAAATTGAAAGAAGTGTTAAAATCAATTACATTGATGTTATTAAGGAATGTCCAAGAATCCTTACAGATTGCAGGAATAGATTTAAGGTATTTTGACAAGATAGTATCAATCAGGCGGGCAGCTGGATGTGTCATAGAAGATCTGCCGTCGACTAAAGTCCTCATAGGTGGATTCACCAGATCTTTGTGAATCTTAGGGATTCCGAACATTATAGGTGTTTTTGGACAACTGATGTCAAGGAAGTTATAAGTGTCCAAATCTATTTTTCCTGCCAAAAACATGTCCCTAAAGTAACCTCTTATTCTTTTATATGTCACATTCATCTCATTAAGAGACGAAGTGGAATAAGCAGGAGAATCGAGCACAGCAGACATTCTTTCATTATATTCAGATTTATCAAAAACCACCAAGCCACCTCCCTTATCAGGTTTGATGACCCTGACTGGTAGTTTACTCAAGTTGTCCAAAGCCCAAGCTTGTTCCTTAGTAATGTTGAAATTATGTGATGGAAGGGCCATTTTGTTATTGGAGGCAATATATACATTTATAAGACACACCCTACATTCATGGATAAAGGAGTGCTTACAGATATATAAGACATACCCTACATTCATGGATAAAGGAGTGCTTACAGATATATAAGACACACCTTACATTCATGGATAAAGGAGTGCTTACAGATATATAAGACACACCCTACATTCATGGATAAAGGAGTGCTTACAGATATATAAGACACACCCTACATTCATGGATAAAGGAGTGCTTACAGATATATGACACACCCTACATTCATGGATAAAGGAGTGCTTACAGATATATAAGACACACCCTACATTCATGGATAAAGGAGTGCTTACAGATATATGACACACCCTACATTCATGGATAAAGGAGTGCTTACAGATATATAAGACACACCCTACATTCATGGATAAAGGAGTGCTTACAGATATATAAGACACACCCTACATTCATGGATAAAGGCGTGCTTGCAGATATATAAGACACACCCTACATTCATGGATAAAGGAGTGCTTACAGATATATAAGACACACCCTACATTCATGGATAAAGGAGTGCTTACAGATATATGACACACCCTACATTCATGGATAAAGGAGTGATTACAGATATATAAGACACACCCTACATTCATGGATAAAGGAGTGCTTACAGATATATAAGACACACCCTACATTCATGGATAAAGGAGTGCTTACAGATATATAAGACACGCCCTACATTCATGGATAAAGGAGTGCTTACAGATATATAAGACACACCCTACATTCATGGATAAAGGCATGCTTACGGATATATAAGACACTCCCTACATTCATGGATAAAGGCGTGCTTACGGATATATAAGACATACCCTACATTCATGGGTAAAGGAGTGCTTACGGATATATAAGACACACCCTACATTCATGGATAAAGGAGTGCTTATGGATATATAAGACACACCCTACATTCATGGATAAAGGAGTGCTTACAGATATATAAGACACACCCTACATTCATGGATAAAGGAGTGCTTACAGATATATAAGACACGCCCTACATTCATGGATAAAGGAGTGCTTACAGATATATAAGACACACCCTACATTGATTAATTATGGTACTGTAACCATGAAACAGTGGCAAACCTCTTTGCAATTTAGGCATGACAAAGGGCTAATTATCATCCAAATAATAAAAATTCAAAGAGGGATATTCCAGGGTGATTCTCCATTAACACTGCTGTTTTGTCTTGTCCATAACCCACTAACTTGTATACTTAACAGATTACATCACAGTTACAATTTGGGTACCAGAAAACAACCTTGCTTAAAGACTTCTCATCTACTTTCTATGGATAATTTAAAACTGTATTGTTAAATGAAGAGTTGAAAACACAACTTTGAGTGGTTAAAACTTTCTCAGAAGATATAAGAATGTTGTTTGGTCTTGATAAATTTGCAAAAGTAATGTTTAAATTAGGAAAGCTGCAGCACCAAGAAAATATCAGTCTTGGACAAGAATGTGATATAAATGAACTTGAGCAGGAGCGAGTGTATAAATATTTGGGAATTGATGATGGATATGAAATAAAATATGTAGAAATGTGAATAAAGCTCATTAATGAATACTTCAGAAGACTAAAACTAATACTGAAATCTGCTTTGACATCTAGCAATTAAGTCCATGCTATAAACTGATTCTTTTCATTCTAACATACAGTTTTGGGGTGATTGACTGTCCCCAAAAGGCACTGGATCAGTTGGACAGCAAAACAAAAAACATGCTTCATGCTTATCAAATGATATAAAAAATCATTGTCCCGGTCCCATTCAATAAAACACATTACACCAAATGACGTTTGACGACCTTTATTAAACTTCCATAACATGGCTTTGATAACCAATATTATTAATTACAACTGAACATAGTACAACTGATTTTAATCACAGCATAAACATCCCTGTAATGTTAATCAGGACAGCATGACCTTACTCATCCTGACCCAGTAAGCAGCATCCATACCTCCACTTACTTACTTTACTTATGAAGCAACGTCCAACAACTCACTTCATACACCATTGATTGAATTACACATCCCGCCAAGTCCTTTACTTATGAAGCAGCATCCAACTCACTTCATATACCATTTACTGAATTACACCTACAACCAAATAAGCAGCATCCTTACCTCCGCTCACTTATATTTACCACTTATTGCCTCCAACTGCTCACTTTTCTTTTCAAACTTATTGAAATGAACATCCAAACACCAAAGGGGGAACAGAAGAGTGCAAGCCTGTCCCTCTTCTCTGTCCTACCCAGAATGATAAAATAACCACACCCCACCAATCCACCAAAAAGACAAGGAGGGAGGGCGAGCAGCAAGTTCACTCCAAAATGAGATTCCTTACCCAACTGGACTTGCCTAAATCCCTTAAGCCCCTCCCCACCCCATACCTCATTTCCTCTAATCAACCCTCCTTCCATTTAACCCTTTCATCCCCCCCACCCTCTTAATTTCCACTAATATATTTGTCTAATCCCCTTCTGAATATGTCCCTGGACAAATTGGTTTGTTGCCAAACCTCATTTATCCCGGTCCCCTTCAATAAAACACATCACAACGAATGACGTTTGATGACCTTAATTAAACTTCCATAACATGGCTTTGATAACCAAGATTATTAATTACAACTGAACATAGTACAGCTGATTATAATCACAGCATAAACATCCCTGTAATGTTAATCAGGACAGCATGACCTTACTAATCCTGACCCAGTAAGCAGTATCCATACCTCCACTCACTTACTTTACTTATGAAGCAGCATCCAACAACTCACTTCATACACCATTTATTGAATTACACATCCCACCAAGTCCTTTACTTATGAAACAGCATCCATCAACTCACTTCATATACCATTTACTGAATTACCCCTCCAACCAAATAAGCAGCATCCTTACCTCCACTCACTTATATTTACCACTTATTGCCTCCAGCTGCTCACTTTCCTTTCTCAGCTTATTGAAATGAATATCCAAACACCAGAGGGGGAACAGAAGAGAGCAAGCCTCTCCCTCTTCTCCGCCCACCAGCCTGATCAGGCTGTTCCCCCTCTCTCTTACCAAACTTCCAACCTAACCACCCATCAAAAGGCATAAAGCCAACCGTCATTTGGTTTATGGCATCCTCTCTAACCAAACTGGATTCATGCCATCATCTCCAACAGCCCTATACCATAAACAGCCAAGGTAGCCAAGTGCCGAAACAGCTAAAATAAACCCGAATCCCTCTACAATGTTAAAGTGACAACCATAACCTCATAACCAAACAAAACCTCTGTATAATGGGTAAACTCTTGCTTACCTAACCATCAATCGTAGCCTTGCCATGATTCCCCAATCAGTACCTACCAAATGCAGCACCCAAGACTAAACCCACACCAGGAGAAACCCCCACAAGGACAATGTACCACCAAAACTCTAAGAAGCCCAATATCACTCGAAACAAAATAAGGTCAGTGACATGCCATCATGCCTAACTGCAGCCCCTTTTCCTGCCCAAATAGATATACTAATAACCCCAATGATATTTCCTTTCTTAATGGATCCATTGCCCAGTAATCCTGCCATCGAACCCACTATCATTTGTAAGTTAAGAAAGCCTTTGGTAACCAAACAAACACCCTGTAAATGCCACCAATACATCCATGGAGTAATAACCCTACAAACTGTAGGTGAATAACCCTCCATATACTAACGCCGACCCTTGCAACCAACTTAATTTGACAATGGGCAATGTGCTGCAATCTTCAGCTTATCACCTATACCCTTCCAACATAAGCCCCTTCCAAAATTTTTGTAAATTACCATACCCTGTCACCCATGGAACTGTAGTCATTGCAGCTAAATCCTCCTTGACCAACTGGAATGTCCCACCTTCTTCACAAACCTGCACCAAATAACTCAACAATCCATTGCCTAATCTCCTTCCCCCGTGGCTGCAACACCCCTACCGTGCTTCACTTATAAAAGCTACCCTAGAGTCCTGCAATACACATATAATACTACTACCCCAACCAGACACACCTTGGCTAACAGCATGATCAAACCATACCACTGTCATACCAACCAAGTGAACATGGACCCCCCCCAACTCCCTCTGCTTAAACTATGAAGCCTGCTAAACTGACTAATTCAAAATTACAAATTTCCATTCTAAATCATTTGCATAACTAAAGGTGGGAAGTGACAAGTTACAAGACCCCCACCCTTGCCCCAAAGCTCACTTAACTAACCATTAACCCAACCCAATCCTATACCAACCCCCTTCAGCTTTACCATGCTCTTAACCTACCTCAAGCACACCTATTGCCATGGTAATCCCAGACCGGCCAACTCTTATTTGCATAAAGGAACACCAGAAATCATGTCGTTACCTGCGACCGCAATGCCTTCCCCAATGTCCAGAAACTCCAACAACAGCATCAAATGTCAAATTCCACTTACTTCAGATCCACCAGCTGATACAACTTTGTACTTCAACATCTCTGCCTGAAACTCTCTAGTGCCCCATCTCTGCCTAAAATTCTGAACCTCCATCATCTGCAAAAAAAAAAAAAAATTAGGCACTTTGCTGTTATGAAAACCTGCAGTGTTTATAGCTGTCTCTCAATCCACCCAATTATAGGGCTACCACTCAACTGCTCAGCCCCATGGTAACAGAAATGATTAGTTTGTTGCCAAACTTCATTTGTATATACTAAGATTATATATTCCTTGATCTGAAGGAGGTTTGAGCTTCCTTGAAACTGATTACATGTATAGCTCTGCAGTTGTGGGACTGCATACATATTTGCTGATCTCAGAAGATCCAAACATAGTGAAAGTTCTAAAACATGTGCAGAAGATGTCTAATGTGACTTATCTGCTTAGTTTAGCAGAAGCATTTCAGTATCAAGTGGGAATGGAAGTCAAGCCAGAAGTAAATAAAAAATCACACAGAAACTAAATGTGCCAAAAAACAAAAGAAAGAATAAAGCAGAACAATTAGATGAGAAGGAAAGAAATGTGGTAAAGGTATAAATATTCTGGCAAGTATGGAGATCTCCTGGAGCAACCTCATGTTGGTCAGTATTTGACAAAGGAATGGTTAAGAAATGTGAAATGAAGCCAAAAGATGAAAGTTTAATATTGGTTACCCAGGACAGTAGGCTACATGCACTACAATTTACAAAGTCCACTGAATATGTGGAAAAAAGAGGCAAACAATGGAAGAGAGGTAAACAGTGCATACTGCCTACCTAGATCTCTTTAAGGCTTTTGTTACAGTATCCCACACAGGCATTGTCAATAATCTTACAGAACTAGGTATAAATACCATTAGAGCACACTGGATAGCTAGCTGGCTCACTAAAGGACCCAGGAGGTTAGAACTGGTGAGATCACCTCTACAACAGGCCAGCCGCCAGTGGAGTCTACCACTCCTTTGTGGTTGGCCCACTCCTCTTTGGCATCTACTTCTCAGAAGTCAAAGCCAATTTTAAAGGCTTCTGACTAACCAAGCTCACAGATGATTGCAAAGTGGGAGCAGTAAGTGAAACTCTCCAAGAAGAGAATATCCTTCAGGAAAGTCTAATACAGACAAACACTTGTTGCCAAAGCCATGGCTTAAAACTCAGTACCAAGAAATGCATTATAGCACTTTTTGGGAAGACTGCCACCTCAGGTAACTATGTCATCAATAAAGTAGCCTTAAAGTTGATTCATTAGTCAGAGATCTGGGAGATCATGTAGATAGTGACCTAGCCTTCGACCAACATGTGTCCAAGGTAGTAAGAAAATCCTTATATGTTGCCCAACTTATAAGCAAGTTTGTACAAACAGAATGCTAAGGGAATATGCAATGTTCTCTGCTGATCACCTCAGAGTCCTGTATCTTTACTCAGTACCATATAGACTCAATCTGTTGCACATTCACAAAACAAACAGCATCAGAACTACTAGATTAACGGACCTAAATTTTACTTGCAACATAAATAGAACATGTTGGAGAGACAGATATGTGTCTCAGAGAATTCCCATTCCCTGGAACAGGCTCCCCCATCCATTTGAAGCAGAGTTCCTCCCTATCCCTGTTTAAGTGCAACTTGGACCTACGAATGAGTAATTGGAAATTTACCCTGGTCAAGCTCCAATGGATGGAGGCAGTCAGTAAATCACCCCCTATAATTTAAATATAAACCAAATTTTTGGGTCACATTTGGGTTACATGGCTAGGCATTTAAGGGCTCTTATGGTCATTAGCCTAGTATACACCTATAAACCTATGAACAAATGTAGGTCCTGTAAAAAGAGAAGTACAAACAGTCTCACATCTTGTTACTGGGTGTTATTACATTTATGGCAGAGGGTTTGTATACTGTAAGGCACAATAATGTGGCATGACTGTTACATTGGGGATCCTGCAAATGCTACAGTACTGAAGTAGTTGAAAAGCATTGGAAACAGAAATCACAACGCATTTTAGAGAACGATGAAGTGTGTATCACATGGTATCACCATTTACCAATTGCTGAAAAAAATAGATGCAAGAAAAACAGATATAGTAGTCCAGCCAAAAAAGACAAAAATAGCAGTGATCATTAAAACTGTTACATCCCTTATGTACAGAGAAAAACATAATCATAAAATATCAGGAGTTGCAGGCAGAAATGAGAACAATGTGGAAGAAAGATAGCCAGACAGTTTTAATAGCAGTATGAATAAACGTCCTAATAAAAATAATTTATGGTTGTATTTAGATATCTATATATGCAAACATTTAACTCCATATGAATTGCAGAAGGAATCAGTTCTGTCCGTTTTGCTGGAGCTGTGAAGAGGTTTGGTTAACATCAAAAAATGAAACAATAACAATTTCATGAACTTTAATCATTAACTGACTTAGTAATGGGGTCCATTCCTCTCATGGTATTAGAAACTCAAAAGACTTGGAGAAATTAACTAGTAAGGAGACAAAAATAAATGCATTGAGATTCTAGAGAGTGGGAAAGTAAATGTTATTAAAATTATACTTGTGAAAAAGACAGGCAATGAGAAAGCCTCAGTGAAGACAGAAAGACATTTGTTTTTGCTTTAATGAGGGAAGGTACAGGGAAATAAATTTATTTTTATTTTATTTATTTCACATTTGTTAGTCCAACTGTGTAAGAAATTACCCATTTTCATTGGAGACCCAAGGGGAAAAGCCCCGAACAAAACATACAAATACATACAAATAGAGACATGTTAACAATATACAGAGCAAAACAAACTTGTGGATACAATGGATAAGAAAAATAAATATAGAACATGGTGACTAAACAGAAATAGAAAAGAAGTAGATAGCTAAATGCAGCAATAAAATAAAAGGACCCCCCCCCCAAAATAAAAGAAATATGCACTGTATGCAGTTAATTGCTTACTAAATATACTAACAGCATAGTAGTTTGAAATTTGTTTTTTGCTTTCCCTAAGAGTAAATTCAGAAATGAAAAAAATAGTAGGTCCACAGAGAATGAAGATACCGGTGTGTCTTACTCAGAAGCTTCTGCTTTGTGAATGATACATATAGCATGTATGCTCATACACCACTGTTCATGTGTAGAAGTGAGACTATAACAGAGGTAGTATAAAGGTGTGGTGCAGTGGTGCAAGGTTTGATTCCCTCAGCCTCCATTACCTAACTGTAAGACTTTGAGCAAGTCATCTAACCAGATATTGCTTCTGGGTTGAGTCTGAAAAAGGTCTGCTGAGATCAGTGCTCTAAGCAAGAAAAGAAATGCAATTAAATAAATAATAAATAACATAAAGGGGTTCCTTATTCTATATTCAAGACTTAATACTGCAAGTCCTGAAATACTGGGAAATTAGGTGCAATTTGAAGAAAAATATAGTATGCCCAAAACCAAAGTATATATGAGGATTCCTCCTTCTCTTAGACACAGCAATACCAGAGTTAGAATATACAAGCAGTGGTTCTATGGGTGGTTGAACCCTCTCACAATCAGGGGTAGAGAGAGGTTTGCTTTCCTACAAAAAATGCTTTTGGTGTGTAAAAGTGTAAACGTTTTGCACTTCACTGTTTCATGTGTACAATCACACTTAAATTATTTGGAGTTTTGGGATTTACGATGTTCTTCATCTCACATTGCTGCAGTCCTTACACTTGGGTAGTCCGCTGTCCTCGGTCGGCCCGAATATCAAAGTATAAGGCTGACGTCGGTCAAGGCGCATTTGACTGACGTCAGGGTACAAATGCGCATGGCCGACGTCATATCCTCAGTCTTTTTTGCCGCATGGTCCGATGCAGAAGCAGCGTTGCAAGTGCCGGTTGGCGTTCTGAAATTGTTCGATTTCGGAGTTTCAGACCGAGTCAAAGTTGGCTAAGTACCCCGTTGGGGAATATTTTAGTTTTTTCTTGCCTCAGTGGTTTACCGGATGTCAGAAAAAGTGAATAATTGTATTTCTTGTGGGAAACAGATACCGCATAGAGACTATCATACTTTGTGTATTCCTTGTTTAGGGCCTGAGCACGACGTTGTTGGGTGTCGCTCTTGTGCTAGATTCAATAAGCGCACTATAAAGAGAAGATTAGATTGTGCCAGGTTAGTCTTGAAGCGGTGCAATTATAAAATGCCGTCGGATGCTCCGGCCCGCTTCTTCAAGAAGCGCAAGGACAAAGCAGTTAAGCCTAGGCTAGAAGAACCGTCCGTGCGGACGCCGGTTCTTTAGAGGTGTCGGTGGAGCCGGTGGTTCCACCGGAGGTTTCTTTGGGATCCCAGGGAGAGACTTTGTTATTGCAGGATGTGGCCTCTCAGGAGGCAGGTCAGGCTGATGGGGCTTCCCAGGTTACTATACTCCCTCCCTGCCTAGGGTGGTTAGGCCCTCTCCTTCTGTTTCCAAGGCTTCTCCCAGAGGCAGGCCAGGTTTAGCTTCAGTTGGTGTCACCCCTAGTTCTTCAGGAACTGTGCCCAAGAAGCATATGCTTAAAATGGCAGAAGATTTGATTACTTTGATTAGGGTTCTTTGCCTCCTCCTGATAAGAGACCTAGGGTGGAGCCTGAGCTAGGGAGTTTTGAGCAGGCTTCGATGCTTCAGAGTCTTCAGCTGAAGACTTGCAGGAGTACTCTCCTTATTCTGATTCTGATGTGGATGATTCTACTCCTTCTGCTTCTCCTCCTGAGGATTTTTCTTTTCAGAAACTCTTCATTCCATGAGGGAGCATTTTAAGTGGGAAGGTCAGGACTTCTCTGATTCCAGGAAAAGGCTTAGGGAATTTTGTTTTACCCCAGCATAGGCCTTTGGCTATACCTCCTGTTTTGGATGTAGTGGAAGATGTTTTACAGAGGCTTCTCTAAATCCTGATTCTTTGCCTCCTGCTCCTGTTAAACCGGATAGGTATTACAGGGTGCCTGAAGCTCATAAGTATCTTTTAAGAGTCCTAGGGCAGACCCAGAAACTGTTAGCCAGGGGCCTAAAGGTGTTAAGGCTTCTGTTGTCAAGAATCCGGTTCCTGCAGATAAAGAGGCCAGGGCCTTGGATAGATGGGGAAAGAAAGTTTATACTTCTTCCACTCTAGCTATGAGGGCTTTGAATTGCCAGTTTCACATGTTGAAATACCAAAACTATCTCCTTTCACAGTTGAAGTCTAAGGTTGATGCTCTGGCGGAAGGTATTGATTGTAAAGAGTTGCAAGATTTAGTACATGTTTCTGAACAGGTGGGTAAGCATTCTTTGCAATGTGGTTTTGATGCTGTACAGGCCTCGTCTAGGGTGGCTGCCACTGGGTCAGTTCTTCGCAGGCACGCCTGGCTGAGGGATCAAAATTTATCTGACCATGTTAAAACAAGGATTTTAGATGCTCCTTTACAATCTGATATGTTGTTTGGTTCTCCTGTTGAGGCAGTTTTAAAGAAAATGGAAGACAAGGCTAAGTCTATGCAGACTGTTAAAGATTTTGCAGGTTCAGCCTCCAAAGTTTAGTAGAAATTGGCCTACTAAGGGGTGGACGTATCCTTCTTATGATTCCCAGTCTAGGGGTAGATCTAGACGTGGTAGAGGCAGAGCTCAGGGCTCTTTCAGGCCTAGGACAGGGAGTTCTCCTGCACAGTCTGCGGGTGAGGGCAGGGGTCAGTCCTTTCGTAAACAGACCCAATGACCTACCTTTTCAGCTGCCAGAGCCTTCTCGTCTGGCAGCACCTTTGGGAGGAAGGTTGGCACTTTTCAAAGAAAATTGGAGTTTAATTACCCAAGACAGATGGGTATTGGATATCATACACCACGGTTACAGGTTTTATTTCCATACCTTGCCTCCTTTCAAAGGCATGCCAGACGTTCCTCCTCAACAAAGAATAGAGGCTCACAAGCAAATTTCTCTGTTACTCCAAATAGGGGCCATACAGCCGGTCCCTATGCCAGAAGTGGGCCTAGGATTTTATTCTCGCCTGTTCCTAGTACCAAAGAAGGGGAACACGTGGAGACCAATTTTGGATTTATCTATCCTCAACACTTATCTGGACATTCCCAAGTTCAAAATGTTGACGTTACAGCAGCTTTTACCTCTGCTGGGCAAAGATCATTGGATGGTAACTTTGGATCTCAAGGAGGCCTACCTTCATGTTCCTATCAGACTAGGTTGCAGGAAGTATCTGCGTTTTCAAGCTGGGACTTCTCACTATCAGTTCTCTGCATTGCCCTTTGGCTTATCTACTGCGCCCAGAGTGTTCACGAAGGTTCTGGCTCCAGTGATAGCTTTCTTCAGGCTAAAAGGAATACAGATCTATCCTTATTTGGACGATTGCCTGATTCTGGCTCAAGGAAGGGACGAGCTTCTTCATCATTTGGAATATGTGATAGCAGTGCTAAGATGCCTGGGGTATTCTGTGAACGAAATAAAGTCCAGTCTAGTACCCTCTCAGGACATGTGCTTTCTGGGTGTAAGACTGAATACAGCATCCCAGATGGCCTTTTTAACCCCGGACAAACAAAAGAATCTTTCCCTTTACTTCCATCAACTATCTCATCAGTCCGGGCTGACTGCAAGGACAGTCCTTCAAGCCTTAGGGTTCATGGCATCTTGTATTCTGGTGCTTCCCAATGCCAAACTGCATATGAGGAAGCTACAATGGTATCTCAAAAATGTATGGACACAGCACTGCCAGGATCTGGACACTGTCATTCAAATAATACCTTGCATTCAAAAGGAATTTTTGTGGTGGGCTCAGGAATGTCACCTAAACAAGGGACTCTCTGTGACCCAGCCAGAGGCGAGTCAGATTTTAACGACAGATGCCTCAGACAAAGCTTGGGGAGCTCATCTGAATGGAAAGTGGATACAAGACAAGTGGCCTGCCAGACTACAACATCTACATATCAACTTGAAGGAGATGTTAGCAGTCCAGTTTGCATTAATAGCTTTCAAGGATTTACTTCTTCCAGGGCAGGTGTTGATTCTAACAGACAACACAACTGTCATGTGGTACATCAACAAGCAAGGGGGAACACATTCTTATCCTCTATGCAGGCAAGCAATGATTTTGTGGGAGACTGCTCTCAGTTTACAGCTCAATCTTCAGGCAAGGTTTCTGCCGGGAGCACAGAACTCCTTAGCAGATGTGTTGAGCAGACGAATTATGGATCCCCACGAGTGGAAATTGGATCCTCATGTATTTCAGAAATTGACAGTGTCATGGGGAACTCCAGACATAGATCTGTTCGCTTCTCCACTAAACCACCAGCTGCCAAAGTTTTGCACAAAAAGGTTTCATCCCACAGCTTGGAAAGTGGATGCTCTTTCCTTCAATTGGAGCAATCTTCATGTGTATGCCTTTCCGCCTCTGCCTCTCCTTCCAAAGGTACTACTAAAGGTCAGACAAGACAAGCCAAGGATGATTTTGATAGCACCAGATTGGCCTCGACAGCATTGGTACCCATTACTGAGAAGCCTGGTACGGAAGCCTCCATGGCCTTTGCCTTCGATTCCACACCTGTTGTCTCAGGAGGACAGTCATTTGCTCAATGTCAAGCTTCACTCTCTGCACCTAACAGCCTGGCATATTCTGTTTTGAACCATAATGGGCCTCCACTTCCACAGCAAGTTTTGAATGTTATTTTGGAAGCTAGAAGGCCTAGTACAAGGAAAGTGTACGCAGATAAATGGAAGAGATTTTTATTTTGGAGTACAGCAAAGGATTTTGATGTTTCTGAGCCTAATTTAAGTGTGGCTCTTCAATATCTTACTGAGTTACTGGACAAAGGTTTGTCCTTCTCTTCTATTAAGGTTCATGCTGCAGCAATTTCGCTCACTATGATTGTGACCCACCATTGTTTTCTCATCCTTTGTTCAAGCAATTTCTTAGAGGGGCAAAGAATATAAGACCCCCACGAAGAGCTCCTACTCCTGCTTGGGATCTCAATTTTGTGTTGGAGAAACTCACTCTACAACCTTTTGAGCCTGCAGCTACTACTGAGTTGAAATATTTATCATGGAAGACTGCCTTTTTGTTGGCCATTACCTCTGCAAGAAGGGTTTCTGAATTGCAGGCCCTTATGGCGGTTGAGCCTTTCTTAATTTTCCATAAGGATAGGGTATCTTTACGTACTAATCCTTCCTTTATACCTAAGGTGGTTTCTAGTGTGGCTTTAAACCAAACTATTCATTTGCCCACTTTTTATGCAAATCCCCAAAATAAAGGGGAAAAGATTTTGCACACTTTAGATGTACACAGGCAGTTGCGATATTATTTGGACAGAACTAAAGGGTTTAGGCCGTCTCAGCAGTTATTTGTTTCTTTTGCTTTGAGTTCTCAGGGCAAGCCTGTGTCAAAACAAACTATTTCTAAGTGGATTGGGTTTTGCATTGCTTTCTGTTATTCCCATCATGGCAAGGAGATTCCAGCTGGGATTAGGCCTCATTCCACTAGGGCTACTGCCACTTGACAGCTTTTGAGGGGTGGCAACCAAGGATATTTTGGAGGCAGCTACTTGGAGTTCAGTGCATACTTTTTCTAGGCATTATCACCTACCACTTTACTCTAAATCCAGGGCTGGTTTTGCCACTGCTGTCTTGCAGGGCATTTTGGCAGCTCCTGCTTCCTTATAGTTTGGCCATCCTCCCTTACCTCTGCTTTGGGATTCTACCCAAGTGTAAGGACTGCAGCAATGTGAGATGAAGAACATAGTACAGTTTTGTACCTACCATAAATGTAGATGTTCGAAGATCCACATTGCTGCAGTCCAATTTACCCTCCCTCCTTCCCTCTGTAGTTAGAGGTGGTTGTGTGGGTTGGGTTGTAAATATTGTGTATATTGTATATATTGTACATATAATTAGTGCAAGGGTGGTTGTTTGTTTGTTTGCTGTCTTTTGGTTGTGACCTTTATTTTTAGGGTCTTCTGACATCTGGGGCAAGAAAAGACTGAGGATATGACGTCGGTCATGCGCATTTGTACCCTGACGTCCTGATGTCAGTCAAATGCGCCTTGACCGACGTCAGCCTTATACTTTGATATTCGGGCCGACCGAGGACAGCGGACTACCCAAGTGTAAGGACTGCAGCAATGTGGATCTTCGAACATCTACATTTATGGTAGGTACAAAACTGTACTTTGTAGTATCTCAAAATTCCACTAGGATGTCATATAAAATAATATTAGCAATACGTGTTACTGATAGATTTGTACTTCACGAATGGCATGTGCTGTTGTATGTTCATACAAAACTGTGCATGTATCGAGACGATGATGTAACAGAGGTTGCATAAAAGGCAGTACTAAGTCTGACTTCTGCTTCATGAATGACATGGACTGCATAGGTATGCTCATACACCACTGTGTCTGTGTAGCTGTGTGGATATAACAGATGTACTGTAACAGGGAGCATTAGTAATTCGTCTTACTCACAGACCTCTGGTACACAAATGGCAGCAATGGATGGTGTGCATACAGTATATATATATATATATATATATATATATATATATATATATATATATATATATATATATATATATATATATATATATATATATATATATATATATATATATATATATATATATCTATATATACTTCTAAATCTTGAAAGCTCATAATCTTGAAATTCAAAATACTGAATCCAAAATCTTGAAAGTTCAAAATACTGAAAACTGAAAATACTGAATTTCAGAATATCGAAAAAAACTACAGGGTACTAACACTTACTATACTCCACTAGAAGTACATAGAGAAACAAATAAAAGGCAAAGCATATTAGTTTACTCCAACTATTAGCAGGGGGGCAAGCCCCCCTGTGCCCCCCACATCCCCTGCTACTTAAATATATCAACTCCGAGGTTGCACTTTACTACACTAAGATGAGTTATGTTGTTGTATAGCAAATTAAAAGGGAACATGACTAAGGTTACAACAGGTAGTCATGAAGCATGTAATGGTATGTTTGCCATTTTCTTCTGTGGAGTGCAATCTCGGAGTTGATATATTGAAGTAGCAGGGGGTGTGGGGAGTGCAGGGGCCTTGCCACCCTGCTTATAGTTGGAGAAAAGTAATATTTTTGTTATGTAGTTGTATTGGAATATTGTAAGTGTTGGTGTACTCTGTTTTTTCAATATTAAGAAATTCAGTATTTTGAGTTTTCAGTATTTTGAACTTTCAAGATTTTGGACTCAGTATTTTGAATTTCAAGATTATGAGCTTTCAAGATTTAGAAGCGGACCTATATATATATATATATGCATATTATTTTATATATATATATATATATATATATATATATATATATATATATATATATGTATACATACACATATTATATATGTATCTATATATATATTTATATATATATATATATATATATATATATATATATATATATATATATATATACTGTATCTGTGCATGTGTAAATGTTGAAGTCCTATAATAGGGAGTATCGGGAATGTATTTTACTCAGGTTCTGCTTACATACCACTGTGGATATAGGAGAAGTAGGATAAACACAGTATTAGCAAAGCATCTTAGTCATAGGCTTCTGCTCCATAAATTATATGTATAACTGGTATGCTTATATACCTATATAGGTGTTTAGATGTTTGGATATAGTGGAGGTAGTGTAAAAGGCAGTAATAGTAAAGCAACTCACTCTCAGAATGCTGTTCCATAAATGACATGTGCAACTGGTATACTTGTATACTAGTATGGGTGTGTAGAAGCTTGGATGTAGTGGCGGTAGTATAAAAGGCAGTATTGGTAAAGTATCTTACTCTCAGCACTCTGCTTCATGACTGGCATGTTCATACACCACTGTGCATATTGATTTATTTATTTTTATTTATTTATTTTACATTTGTTGACCAGGAGTGTTCGACTGAGCTAAAGCCCTTTTTCAGCGGAGGCCCGTGGAGAAAAGCTGCAATATAGAAACCAATTTAATAACAGTTTTTACACTCATAGCAATATACAAACGGTTAGCATTCTGGTAAAGTAGTTGGCAAGATTAAACAATGTTGTGTCTTTTGGCTTTTCCCGGTTAGGGGTTGTCACAGCGGAACTCCGGTCCGCTAATGATTGGAAGTTAATTTTTACATGCCGAGTTGCCAGCCCTGACGCACAACCTTCAGCGAAGGTATGCCCATTCACATATGTCTCCATGCAGAAGACGCTCTAGCTGAGAATCGAACCGGACAGTGTCTTACTGTGAGGTGACAATGCTACCGTAGCACCACCACCGTACAAATCAAAAAAGATAAAAAGTGTAACACATAGTAAGTTAATTGTTTTAGTTTCAGTAGGTTAGGCTAGGTAACAATACTAAACAGAGTATAGACAATACTTTAGGAGAATTTCTTAGGAGGTAAAGGGAGTAAGTTATTATGTTAGGTTGTGAGTAATTGTTATACATTTCAGAGTGAGCTGGTTGTGGTCAAGGTGGTTGTGAACAGTGGCAGGTCCAGTGTTTTTTAAAGTAGTCTTTGGTAGCTAATTTAAATTGTTTGGGGTGAATAAGGTTCCTTATTTCTAGTGGGAGTTTGTTTCATGCATGATAGTTATATAGATTACAGCCTACCTTGGAATTGGGTTTATGAACCTTTAACAGATCTTGGGTTGCGCTTCGGAGATGCCTGGTAGGTCAATAGTTAGAGATGAGAGGTGCTAGAGCAGGGCAGAAGGATGACTGATATAGAATGGAGTGAATGATTTGCAGCTGAGATCGAAGAAGCAGGTGAGGTAGTTCTAGCCAGTTTAGGTATTTTAGGGAGAGACAGTAGTGAGATTTATATGTTTGTTGAGCAGCAAATCTTGTGATAGGTTGATTCCAGTTTGATAAGTAGGGATGTATTTTGATTAGTCAGTATTTGGGAACAGTTAAGTCAAACATGGTAGTAGGTACGCATGAGTAAGAGTAATTCTAGCTTCTGTTGTGAGGAACTTGTTGTTCCTATACAGGAGTTCTAGCTTCTGATGTTTTTTTTTTTTTGATACAGTTGTAAATGTGTAAATCAAATTTTAGTTGATCATCAATGGTAATGCCAAGTAGTTTTGTGCTTGATTCAACTTTTATGGGAGCATTGTTTAGGGACATTATGGAAAAGGATGTCTTGATCTGGTTATTAGTTTTAGGGAGAAAAAGTAACAATTTTGTTTTTGTAGGGTTAAGAATGAGTTGGTTATTTGTGAGCCATGCTTCTACTGAGATAAAGGAAACCTGGGTAGTTGAAAGCAGTTCAGAAAGTGAATTTGCAATAGTGATGACTGTTGAGTCATCTGCGTATTGGACTATATTTGACTGAGGACAAGAGGAGTAGGTGAAAATATTAAAGAGTAGTGGTCCAAGAATGGATCCTTGCAGGACACCTGTACTAACAGGAAGGGGGGGGTAGATAGTTCACTGTCCCATCTCACTGACTGCAGTCTGTCAGAGAGATAGCTAGAGAACCATGCAACTGTATCTAGGGAGATTAAGGTTAATGAGTTTTTTAAGTAGCAGAGAGTGAGAGACAGTGTCAAAAGCTTTTGTGAGGTCAAGAAATAGGCAAGATATGAGTTTATGATTGTCTTTGGCTTGGGTAATGGTATTAAGAAAGGATAGTAGAGCTGTGGTGGTACTATGCTTGGGGCGAACGCCATGCTGTGTGGGAGTGAGCAAGTTTTCCTGTAAGAGGTAGTGCATAACTTGCTTGTGTACACATTTTCCTAGTACTTTAGAGAGAGACAGGGGAGAGGATAGTAATTGGTTTGAAGTTAACAATTTCTATGGAGTTACCTTCTTTATGAATAGGAAGAGTGTAAAATTGTTTCCAGATGTGTGCAGCTGACAGAGGCAGTATAAAATGGGTATTAGTAAAGAGTCTTACTTCTCGACATCTGCTCCATAAGTGTCATGCATAGCTGGTATGCGCATATCACACTGTATATTTGTAGATATGTGGATGTAGCAGAAGTAGTAGAAAAAGCTTTAGTAAGTCATTTATACAATATCCTGAAATTTATAGAAATTTCAGAAGCAAGTATAGATTTTTGTTTGCAAAAATGCAGTTCTTTTCAGAAATCTTGGAGCTTCAGACACAGTTTCCAGCTAGTAGAGACATAAAAGTCAAATAGTAACAATATTTCTAGTAGCTTCTAATGGTAGTCCTCAGTTACTTCTTGGTAGTCTTAGGCTTCTGGGTGAATCATACTATATAAGGGAGAGATAGCTGCTATGGCAGGAAGCAGTGTAGAGTGGCATGTAGGTGAATGATAGGTGAAAGATATTATTTTTTTAAATTTTTTTTATCAAACAGTCAAATGCTATGTAACGCTATTCCTTCAGCTCATCCAAAAAGGCCTCTTCTACTTTTAAACTGTAATAAATGATTTGCTAGAGCTGTTTACCACACGCAAAGTACTGAAACACTGAAGTAAATTGAAGAAAAGAATGCAAGAATTGAACCTCCTGATCATGCCCCCTAACGTCTACTCTTTTCGCTCCATCTCTGCGATGCTTCTGCTTTAGAGTACTGCTTTCATCATTTATCCATCACATGGTCGTCTCAAGAAAGGAATTATTATTTATATTTCCATGTCTAGGCTTTACAACTGAGATTGCTTAATGCAACTACTTATAATACTGATAAGTCCAAGAAATATCGCTCCCCACACGACTAACGCTACCTGTGCATTATGAGTGGTATAGGTGTTTTTATTTTACTATGGTTAATGTATTTTAGAGTAAGCACTTTATTTATGTTATGCACAATGATAGTTGTACTGTGCCTTTAATGGTTTATTTGTCTTTGGTGCCTTTTTTGCCATATAAGGGTGTACAAGAGGGGGGGGGGGGGCTTGGTCTGAAGAAGCCTATCCAGGTGAAAGCGCTTACCACGTCTCCTGTTTGTATCACAATAAATCCGAATTTTAAAGTTTATGAAGCAGCAGTTTTTTCAGCTTTGTTTCATGCATTTTGGTTAGTGCTGTATTTACTGCCTGCATCACTACTGTGCCTTTTATGTTAGTTTATGTACGTATAATACTGACTGCAACAGTTTATCAAATTTTACTGTTACAGCGTGTATCACAAAGGAAGTCAAGTTTAAAGAGTTGCTAAAATTAAAGCAGACATCTCCTTATGTAAACTATTGACATTATTATATTCTAATGGTAATGGACAATGTATGTGCATATTTAACCCTGACTGTCCACATAATCTCCCTTCTCATTTTAATCAAGTTAAGATTTTTTTTTAAATTAAGAGATTATGTTTCTACATAGCAAGTAAAAAAAAATCTATTTTTCTTTACAGCTATGTTACCTGCTTTAGCAAACCCATTTGGCATCGTGAGATATTATTTTTCTAATGTAAATAAGTTATTAATTGTTTAAAAATTTACAGTTTTACACTTTATCCTTATGTTAATCGCAGGACACTTCAAAGATTTATACAGCTATTGTCTCAATTTAAGGAATGTCCCTTAATGCTCTGTTTATTTCTTTATGATTTGCCTTTAGTAGGTATTACATTCCTTTGGGTTATGTTGTGATTTTAAAATTAAACTGTATGTAAACAATTGTACCAAAATCATTAGACTCTAAAGGAACATCCTGTAAACTGTTATTTCTCATCAGACATTGAATAATTTGTAATATGTTTTAATAGTTAAGGAGGAATTCATTAGTGGGTTATTGATATTGCATAGCTCTGTTTTATAAGACAAATTTACATGGCTGCATGAAGCTGTTCTGCTCTTCTGAAACAGATCCCCAAGTTATTAAGAAAATCTCCAAGGAAAATGAGTCAGACCAAGGGCTCCATAAAAACAACTGCCTGAGATGTATTTTAGAAGCTTTTTTTCTTGATATAAATCTTTTCATCTTTTTCTTTTGTTGTTATATTAGCCAGTTCCCTATGGTGAACACTGTTTATGACAAAAATGGAAACATGTCCCAACTAATATTAACTCAGTCATACTTACAATAGCGGAATATGTTGCAACTAATTGTAGTGTCTGGACATCTTTTCTAAGAGTCTCCTGTTTCTATTACTATCAAACGTCCAATATATAAAGAACCTGCAAGACAGCTATTGTAAAAATCTGTAATATGAACATGGGAAACAAAGACACTCTCATTGGTAAATAATACGTTTTATTACTGTTCTCATTGTGATCTGTGTCCCCCTTGTCACAAAAAATGATAACTAAAGAATTTGAGAAGGCATTATGGAATGAAGCAATGTATTTAGAATATAAGAAGTAAAAAGGATGTGTGTATTTTGTATTGTGTATGTTTGTATATACACATGCACATATAGTTCTGCCTGTATTATTAACTTGCAGTCGGTCTTTTATTTAATGAGACCTCTGACATAAGAAATCACAAATTTGTCAATCATTGTCACATTATTTACTATGTCCCCTCTAACTTTTTTATTTTTATTCCCCTTTCCATGACAAAATGCCTATTTAGTGACAGCAACATTACAACTGTTTCTTTAGTGTGAAGATCTTGATCTGTCCTTGAAATTCCACAAGTTATGCTTGTTTCAAGGAGTTTTCAACACTAACAAAGGAACACTAAAACAATAAGGTGTTCAGAAAGAATCATAATGCTTGCTGTGATAAATAACGCAATAAAAATTTTCCAGTGCTGCCTAATGTGGAGGAGATATGCATAGTTGTCAACATAGAACAGACTTCCCATGGCCAGTGCTGCATAAGAAAACCATACATTCATAAAAATGGCCGCCAAAGTGCAAGCAACTACTCTGTGCTATGATAGGTCTAGTAACATTGGAAGACTGGCATGCATGTGGCGTGCCTGACATAATATGCATACTCATGCATATCAAAGCACCATTTACTTGCTACAGAAGCACAGCTGAGAGCTCATACAGTGCCTACACAGCAAGATGCCAACTATAAATAGGAAATAATTGTGGCGTTAGGACAGTTACATGGGGGAAAGGCAAGCAGAGGAATACTTAGAAGTTCAATGGGAAAGGAAGTGTTGCATGGGGTGGGGAAAGAGGGTATTTTTCATTGGGCAGGTGCCTTTCTTTATAAAAGAAGGGTTTAGGAGAGGGGAAATGTGGAGGTGATATGGTCAGGAAGGAAGGTATAGGGATGGCAGCAGAGTCAGGCAGACAAACATAGACTAATACTGACAACAGAGAGAATGACACAAAACATGGGGCCACAGTGGAAAGACAGACAGGCAGTGGACAATTGGTGATGAGGCAGAATAGATAACTCACAGGGGAGGGTGGCTGACATAAAAATAAGGGGAACACAATGACCATGGGGATCCTAACCAGAAGTTGGCCACCTTTATGGCTCATATTATGGGTAGGCTATGCCATGCATGGCCCAATGGATGGGAGCAGTCTGTTATGTGACTCTGTTAGCCACATTAGAATTCATTCCTGGATGCCAGTCTGGGTGTCGAGCTACTGGTACACCACAGTACTAACCAGCTTATGCACCTCCTGCTATGTGACATAGGAGGATGCCTCTGTGTCACACCACAATGAGGAGCTACCCACTGGAGAAACAGGATCAGAGAACAACAGCAAGTCTTCTCACAGAATGATCTGCATCATCTTGTGCAGAAGCTGGCCCAGGGACTGAGGGAGACTTGGCTGCTAGTGCTGTGTCAGTGAAAAACACCTTGGTCACTGCTGCATCACTTCTTGCTTCACAACTGATACTGCAGAAAAGAAATGAACACAAATGAAGAGAAACAAAAACAACAAAGAAACATATTAAAAAGAGGAATATAACAGAGAAAAACAGTTTACATGCAGGAGGTAGCCTAGACTTCATAGTAAAGAACAGATGTGGCTATTTTAGTCTATCATCTTATCAGCATAATTACTGTGGTATAAGCCCCTTAATAACACAAGGAACAGCACGGCTGTGACATTTTGAGAAACTGAGGTGCAAATGGAGAGATGATGAAATCAGCAAGAAAGGGATAGTAGTATTGGTAGAACTGAATTCATCCTCAGTTATTGGTGAGTACCTTCATGCGATGAACCCTGTTTTCATGAAATCTCATCAAGATGACATTGATATATAGACTGTATCTTATATAGCGGATATCATGGAAAGATGTAGGATAAAAATAGAAAAGACATCTGGGTGCACAGGTTCTAGGATAAAAAGTGCCCAATCCTGGTGTACGCACTGGTGCCAGGACTGGAAAAAATGGCATTGCAGAATCCTCAAAATAAGGAAACATTCCTACAATTAGGTTAGGCCAGGTGTGGGGGTCAGTGGGAGAATGCCCCCATTATAGAATGATGTAGCAGTCCACAAGAAAAACCACAAAAACTGATAGGCCAAAAAAGAGATATAAAGATGACAGAGTGGACTATTGAGGATAAGGAAGAAGGTATGTGTTGTTACTTTTATGCAAGAAGCCCAGAATTTCCAGGTGGAAGATATTCAGAAAGATTGAGAGAAATTAGAGGAAAGAAAAATACTAGCAGAAGAAAAACTGTCAAAAGCTTCAATTGCAAATTTGCATTCAGTAATACAAAAGATTCATTAAAAAAAATTACATACACAAAGAAATTTTCAGTCATTTAAAACAAGAAGAGACAGTGGAAGTGGGAAAATATAAAGATCAAACACCTGAGATTTTTGAAAGGTATAAGTTAAACAAATAGAAACTGAAGTAATGGAATACCTGTGAAGTGAAGAATTTAGTGTAGAAAATCCAATAGGTAATGTCACAGTATGACAGAAAGAGTCCCCATATTAAGGAGAAACAGGTATAGCAGGAGACATCTGAAGAACAAACATGGACATGGGAACAAAAAAGTGATTTGATATGGTGCAATATCTATGCAAAGGGGAAAGCAAAATTAAACAATACAAAAAAATCCACACCAAAGAAATTTGAAGAGAATTAATGGCAAAGGCACCTGGAGGGGAAAATAGAAAATATTATTTATGGAGAAGATAAAGTGATTTGATATGGTGCAATATCTATGCAAAGGGGAAAGCAAAATTAAACAATACAAAAAAATCCACACCAAAGAAATTTGATGAGAATTAATGGCAAAGGCACCTGGAAGGGAAAATAGAAAATATTATTTATGGAGAAGATAAAGGAATAGATATTAAAGTTATGGATTACCTGCAAAATGAAGGATTTATTAAAGAAAATCCAACACTGAGTCCCCAAACTAAGTTGAAACAGGTGGAATGCGAAGCATCTGATGACTTGTCACATTGTGTCCCTTTGGAGCCTTCAGTACCACTACAAAAGTTCATTTGGAGAAGCATTGGAAACATGACCCACAAAGCATTCTAGAGAATGAGGAAGTGTACATCACATGAGATAATCCATATCAACAGTTCAAAAAGTAAACATGAGAAAACCAGATACAGTATGCCATGAAAAAAAGAAAAAAAGTAGCATAGATTACTGAAATTGCCACACTTAGTGACTAGTGTGTCATGTACAGAGAGATACAAGGTCATAACATTTCAGGATTTGCAGGCAGAAACTAGAGCTATGTGGAAGAAAGATACTCTGACAGTTCCAACAGTCATAGGAGGAATGGGTCTAATAAAAGAGAACCTACAGTTGTATGTATATATGATAGCAGTGCATATAACACCATATGAATTTCAGAAGGAGTCAGTTCTGGGCACATTGCAGGTGTTGTGAAAAGTACTTTTGGCTAACATCAAAGTCTGAAACAATACTCATTCCATGAATTTTAATTAAACCCTGATGTAGGAATGGGGTCCATTCCTATCATGGTACTAGAAACCCAAAAGACTTGGAGAAATTAAATTAAGAAATTCCAAATGGAGAGAGGAATTCAGCAAGCAAAGGAAATTAGTATTGTTGGAAATAAATTAATCTTTAATTAGTATTGTTGGAAATAAATTAATCCTTAAGTCTTCACATGGTAGACCTTGTTTTCTCAAACTTTCACCAAGATGATACTGATCTATAGACTGTATTTTATACATCATGGGGAAAGGAAGGTTAAAATGTTAAAAAGACAGTTGGGTGCACAGGTCGCAGGATAGGATAGTGCCCAGTCCTGGTATATGCACGAGTACCAGCAATGAAAAAAAAGGTAGTGCAGAATCCTTAGGAAATAGAAATGTCTCTAAGATAGGTCTATGCCAGGCTCAGAGTGAGCCTGGTCTCTGGATTGTTAAAGGAAGAAGTATTTTGCAAAAAACAAAAACACTGCTGGGTCATGCAAAGGTATAAGGATGACAAAGTGGATTAATGAAGATAAGGAAGAAAATGTATTCCTACTATTATGCAAGAAGACCAGAATTAACAGACAGGGGATATTCAAAAAGATTAAGAGATAAATGAGAGGTAAGAAAATACTTGCACAAGAAAAACTGCTGAAAGCTTCAAATAAAAAATTGTATTCATTAATACAACAGATCCATGAAAACATTACATTAACAAAGAAACTTTGGACCACCTAGAAAAAGATGCAACAGGGGAAGTGCAAAAGTACAAAGAACAAAATGAAGTGATTTTTGAAAGGTATAGACATGGAAAAGGAAATATATATCTGGTATGGTGCGATATTTATACAGTGCTGAAAATCAAACTGAGCGATACAATAAAGCAGCTGCAAAGATATTGAAAAATGTAGGCCTGTATGAAAAATTACACAATACAAAAGTTAAGAAAACAAGGGGGAATGTAAACAATAGCATTATTAAGGTAAAAGTTAAACAAATAGAAATTGAAGTTATGTATATCTGTGAGGTGAATGACTTAGTGTGGAGAATCCAAGACAGTCAGTGTTGCAGCATGATGGAATAACTGGTCCCAAAACTAAGGAGCAGTAGGTAAGCAGGAGGCACCTGAAGGAGATTTGCAACATGTTGATCCTCTGGAGCCTTCTGTAGGGGATTGGTAAGAATGTTCAGTTGAGGTAGCACAGCAAGGGAAGGAGCAGAGAACAGTGGCAACTGCAAAGCAGGTAATGTTGCAAAATGATGGGCCAGAGATCCCATGATGTGACAGCTTACAAAGCAGGGTACATCTGAAGACGATATGTCACAGAAAGGGGTACCTGCATGTAGTTTGAGACATTTTCCTGCGAGCTACAATGCTGAAACCAGAAGGCTGCAGCACCACTTTGCCATAGAGCGGTAAAGCTGAAAAGCACAATCACTGCAGATTTAAGCTCTGACAAGAAACCAAGCACATGGCGGAGATCCCTAATGACAACTACCTAGGTTTATTCGAACAGACAGCCACACTAGAAGAGTTATCATCAAGATGTAGACAAGCACAAGGAAACTGGATAAAGTATAACCAGATGCCCTTTACCTTTGCCACAGAATTGCTCCAATCTCTGCTTCACATGTTCACATGTAGTTCTTTGGCAGCCATGTCCTCCTCTGATTTCTCACCGGACTCCTACTCCACTGATGGCATATCATTGTCATCTAATGCGACTGTCTCCCTTTGCTGTAACTGTTATGCAACATTGTGCTGTATAGCCTGACACACACTACAAAACAGCTTGCTGCATCTCTCAGAAATGCACTACTGTGCACTACCAGATATATCCAATCATCAGAAGTAACACTTTAGTGCTGTGAACTGACATCTGATGATGTTCAATTTCTGTGATAGGAGAGTGTTGCATGACCTCTACATCTCTGTCTGGGAGTTACAGATGGGGGGATCAGCCATGGCTCCAAGGTATATGTAGCATCATCTGTCATGTAAAACAGCAAGCACCGTGCTAGGCAGCTGCTTCCTATATTCATGTGACTGGATCATTACAGGTAATACAGGTGGCAATGTATGCACCTGCCAACTAGGTAATCCCATGTAAAGTCCTCCATTATGACATAGTGGTAGAGGTTGCATATGAGCCAGATGAGGGAATCAATGAATCCTGCCTAGATAATGCACACACACATTGGATATAATACGTTGTGAGTTACACACAACCTGGCATTTGATGGAGTGGAAACCCTTCATCCGATATGTTAACCACTAAGTGGTCCAGTTGGGATCTTGATGTTAGTTTGATGCTTCACCAGGACCCTCAACATCTTCATCTCAGGGAAATGGGGTATGTCACAGAACACCCATAGAATGGGGAGTCTTTTTTCAGTCTATGAGAATCAGATCAATTCTTCCATGTACATCAGGATTGCATCTAGAAATTAGTGAGATATTTCCTAGAATAAGTCCCCAGGTAGACACTGAAGAGGCCTGCAACAAGAATGGCTAATAATACTTGGGGTGTTGACAGCAAAGTGAATCACAGGTCATTGGATAGTAATCTCAGAAGTTAAATTGAATTAAATGTATTTGTTAGGATATTGGCAATGTCCAGTGGGTCTTTGTAGATTGTGTTATTTAGTATGAGTTCTGTAAATGTAGAGTGTTGTTTATTATTTTTCTAACATAACTAAATAATCATTTGTAATTGCCCTTGACTGTGCTTCAGATACCAACCAGAGTTCATGGGCTACATTAATAGATTCAATATTCTTTATTTAAGTTTTTAGTTAAATATGTAATATTGTCCTCAGTTTTTTAGTCCCTAGATCTGCTCTGTGCACTATTTGTTTTTCTTTTTACTGTGGATTTTATTTACGGTGGTGGACCACCAGGTTGGTTTTCTTTTAAATTTCAAATTAAATTTGGATCTGGATGCGACTGCTGATTCTAAATATTTATTTGTGTTGGTATAAAATTCCATTGCAAATCTGTCAGCTGAGGCAATGCTTGAGTTATGTTCTTATAAGAGAATTTTGAGACTTCATCATATAATATGATAATATTTATGAATTTGAAATCTTTGAATTTTGCTAAATCTGTTCAGCAGTTTTAAATAGTTTGAAGAAAAATGTTAATTAACTTATTGTCTGATTTAATCATGAGGGAGTTACTGAGGGAGTTGTGCATGATGTTATTACATTGAAAGTACCAGTTTAATTCATTACATCTGCGTGTTACCTCCAGGTGCATCTGCAGTTATTTCCTACTGACACCTCTAGGTGTCAAATATTTCTTGTTCATATTTACATCAATAATTCCAAAACCATGCTAGGTACAAAGTTTTAAAATATTTCATCTTAAAGTGCACACAATGGCAAACTCAACTACATTAATATTTCACCTCTGTCTAGTGCAGGCAAATAGATATTAATTGCTGTTTTTATGATATTAATTCACATAGATATAATTTTCCCATTTTTCTAAATATCTCAACAACCAAGTAACACTGAACTCCACAGTCTCATATGAAAGTTCTCAGCTACACGAATAAAATGCTGCTGACAGTATGTATGTAACTTGCTGAGATTGTTTACAAAATAAAATATTACAAATGTAG
Organism: Protopterus annectens; assembly: GCF_019279795.1. Classification (NCBI taxonomy): domain Eukaryota; kingdom Metazoa; phylum Chordata; order Ceratodontiformes; family Protopteridae; genus Protopterus; species Protopterus annectens. Next base: position 1,389,186,097 of record NC_056731.1, read on the forward strand.
TAGCTACTGTGCTTATTGTGAGTTATAAAATTAAGTTTAAGACCTAGAACCTAAAGAATACTACTATAAAATAGTTTGTGCTGAAGAGTTTGCCGTTTATACTTCTTTCATAACCACTGTGGTTACAGAGATACGAACATTTGTTTGAAACGTGAGGATATAATTTGATTCTGTCAAAAGACTTTAGCTCTGCCCACTGGAAGTTACAGCTCAAACTTCCTGAGCTCCATTGGAATGAACAAGTTAAGAATATTTTTATTCTCATTGGGCTAGTTATAATCTGGCTCATTGAATTTGTATTTATTAGGTCTTAAAACTTTGGAGCATATCTTACATTGGTAGCTACTCCAGGTAATTGGTAAGCAGGTAAAGTCTCCTGTAATAGTGGAATTATTACTTATGGGGAGGCTATCCATGATGTTTAGGAACTAGACATGGACTTCTAGAGTCATGAAAAGGGTACAGTAGCAGGTAATAAAATAATAACTGATTCTAATCTTCCATGTGGATCAGCACTTTGACTAGAACTTGGTGAGGGATTTCTGAGGCTGGAGCCAGTGAATCATCTACAGTATCCCCAGTTGGAGACTGGGCTAGACATTCCATGCGTCCCTCTTTATACCAAGTGGTCAGCTATATCCTTGTCATGGTCATAATAGTAGTGATATGGAGTTTGGCAAGTTTATTTTGTGGGTCTCTGGAAATCTGCATATAGCTGATTTGGTCTCCTGAAAAATATGGATATGCCAGCACTATCATTTTTTGTTTGCAGGCATGGTAGAAGCTAAACCCATGAATGGAAAGAGTCATTTCTGGGCATTAAATCTGTTTTCTGTAAATACATCTTGTACATCTCTGGCATACATACCGCTGTTATTTTCAGCTTGTCATACTGTCAATCATTTCTCTTCATTCAGAATCCTATACACTACAACTAGTCTTCACCAATACCTGAATAGTTTTAGTGGCATCTGTTGGCTATATACATTACTTTTGTGTCACTATTCAGTTTTAGCTCTAAACGTCTAATATGAACCTTATGATTGCTGCATATGTAATTGTTTTGGTACCCACTTTATATCCCACCTCTTAACTGCACTATTAACAGTTTTGGACCTATGTAGTTTCTTCCCTCACCTCAGTTTCTTTGAATTTCTAAGCACTAATCACGCAATCAGTCACATGCTCTTATGTTTATCTAACAAAGTCACTAATAGTCCTCTTCAGATGTTCAGTGTTCAGTATCTAGTAATGCACAAGTACCTTTTGTACTGTAATAGTTGCCTCTTCTTTTACATGAATATAACCAGAATTGGCAAATTTAAGTATAATTGTTGATGTATGTTATTCAATGTCTGCTCTTGTATACTACTGAATGTCTGTTTCAAAATGTTTTTAATAAGTCGCAGTTGAAAAGGGATCTAGACTAAACCCAATCAGACAAACCCAGTAAAGAAAAGCAAAATAAAATAAACATTACATAGCATGGATGCATTCCAAAAGTATGAATGCCTCATGGTCAGGCAGCTTGTAATTTACACTTCTGATATTCAGCAGGGCAACCTAAACTTTATTTAGTCATTTATTACTACATTTTTTTTCCATAAACAGTGTTACTGGTAAATTTCTGCATAGTCTTTTGCCTTAAACTGTTGTAGGATTACAGTAGTGATAATACTCTTTTTTTCTGTTCTAGGATTTCTGCTTCACCACTTTTACAGTTGCGGATATCCTAGTTTTGCTCCTACAGTTTTATATTCTGCTTATCATTTACCTGCTTAAAGCTGCATTCCAGTGCCTTTCTGTTTCCCTGTTCATAGCATCTGTCCCATCCCCCTCTGAGACATTAAGCTAAAGTATCTGAAAGGGCTCAAATATTGGTTCTATTTGATTGCATCCCTTTATAGTTAACTTACTTCTTCTTTGAACAATTTTTCCTCATCACTCCCACCCTTTTTCTGTCATGACTTTACAAGGCTGCATACCTGGCCTCTACCCATTATGGTAATCCAAATCCAAAGTTCTTCCATTCCCTCTTTCATTACTATTGTTTGTTGTATAAACCAGAGGTGGAATGAAAAAGTATGTATTTATGTATTTATATGAGTGTGTTTATGTGTCTGTCTGCATGTGTGACTGAATACATGCATAAAAGAAGAATGTATGTGTGTGAAAGAAGAAAGTGTGTGTGTATGAGAGAGAGTGAGAAGTGAGATTGATCAAGCCGTTATTTTACACTCACTAAGCAACACTTTTGCTGCTTACCGAATGTAAAATAAAAAGTCAAGGAAACTGAAAAAAGTGTGTGTGTGTGCATGTTTCTGTCTGTGTGTGTGTGAATGAATGCATGCATGAAAGCAGAAGAGACTGTGTGTGTGTGTGTGTGTGTGTGTGTGTGTGTGTGTGTGTGTGTGTGTGAGAGAGAGAGAGAGAGAGAGAGAGTTTGTGTACCTCCTGACCATACCACTCAACCTGTTGCACAGTAAATCTGGACAGAGACACAAATAATAGGGACAGATTTTAAATATAATGCTCCTATAAACTTAGAAAGTCAATAACGTTGCCATTAAGTTTATGTACCTCTTGATCATACCACTCAACCTCTCGCACAATAAATCTGGACAGAGCCAAATAATATGGACAGTTTTTAAATATTGCTCTTATAAAAGTCAGTAAGGTTGCCATTTGGTTGACGTATTTCTCAACCATAGAAGATCAATGTTTTGCTGTAAAGCAGAATGTACACTTTTTTTGGTAATTATTGCCAGTTGTCTTTTTATTGTACTTTGGAGATTTCCTCCCTAGGTCTCGGGCTCGGCTGAAAATGGACTTCTTGTCCAGTCCGACAAATGTCAAATAAATAAATATTATGCACTTTATTATGTTTTATTATGTGTGCAAGATGGCTGGCCCATGGAAAATGATCTTACATGAGGTTGGAGACCGCTGATATAAACCATTGAAGTACTCTTCCCACCCATTGTTTTTCATAGATGTATGATACCAAGGGCCTGCCGAGCAAATCATTATTACAGTTGAGTAAACCTGTCTCCTGCTCATTTTCCAGAGCTAAGCAAAGCTTGGCATACTAGCTTGTGTTCCAGAAGTGTTTTACTTATATCTCATACCATCCAGGTAATACTAAGTACCTTTGATTGCTAAATCACACTTGCTAGAGGTATTTTGATTGACCACTACTGTTTCCTGTTTTTATTTGTGCACTTTACTGTGTTTTTGAAAAAAAAATGCTCTTCCTCTCACTGTTATGCTGTAAAACTGTACTGCAATCAACTTCAGCAAGTGTTTTCCAGCTAATTGTTTGATTGGTTTGTGGTAACATTGCACTTGTGGGTCTCTTCTACTGTGTTTTTACATTGGAAGGACTGTGCTTATTCATCTAGTGGCAGAAGGTATTTGCCTGGTCTATCTGAGTTGGGAAACACACAAAAGGGTTCAAAGTGTAGTTTTTTTTTTTTTGGCTAGAGGGCTCATTAGTTAGGTTTCTGTTTTTTTTCTGAGCTCCTTACTTGTGCAGAGCTGCTCACCACACAACAGTGTTTAGCAGTGCCTCTGGAGAGTAGCCAACACCTAGAAAGGAAATGTTTCCTTACAAAATGGTCCAAAAAACTGTACCCAGTAAAGCAGTGAGTACAGAGAAAATAACTTGTGCACCAACAGTCGTAGAGCACTAGTTGGGTTTCAAGTGACAGTACTGAAAGATTTAGTAAAAGTCAGTATTGTGAAAACATTAAAGTTAGTAAATTTGGTACTGCTTAGTGTAATCTGCCCAAATGAAGCACCTTTATTAGACTGCAACAACAAATTAACCTTAATAGCTTTCTAACCACAATAACCATACACACGAGGGGGGCATGGCTAAGATGCCGAAGGGATAGAATCAGAATTCTTCAGCTCTGCTCTTCTTGACACATTTCTGACAAGAAATTTTATTCCTATTTTACTTTTTTTTTTTTTTTTACAAAAGTTAATAATCTAAACTATTCCCTTCAAGAATATATAACAATTATTTAGAAATTCCAACATTTTCCTGTCAGTTTACCTGAAAGATTTTACCTCATTCAAGCAAGATGAGTCACAGTAAAACTAATTCTCTTGACACTGCATCGAAGAAGGAACTTCAAATATTACTAACTAATATACAGGAGTTATCTCTGAAAATGGATAAAATGGATAGCAAGCTAGAAAACCTCATGGACAGATGTACCAAATAGATGGAATTACTTCAAGAGTCACTTAGTCAACTAAAACTTCAAATTTCTGGAATAGAAGAATCTTTAAACGACATGGAAAAAAAAAGACTAACTGAGGATGAACACAATACAGAATTTTTATTAAAACAAAATACACTTTTGCTGGCCAAACTGGATGATCTGGAGAACAGATCACATAGAAATAATATCAGGATCTTTGGACTTCCAGAGAAAATTGAAGGGAATAATATGTTCAACTTTTTAACATCCTGGCCGCTAGATATACTTGATTTGACTGAAGCAATGTCTCATGGAATTCAGAGAGCACACAGATCACTCACGGTGACTCCTTCTGATAAAAATTCCACTCTGAGACCTGCAATTGTAAGATTTTTTCCATCACTTGATAAAGAACTGATTCTCAAAACAGCTTGGTTGGTATCTCCCATCAAACTAGATTGGGAAAATAATCAGGTTTTATAATGACTACTCAACTACAGTTATTTCTAAAAGAAAATAATTTATGCTTATTAAAGAACTAAAGAAAAAGCAGATCAAAGTCCACTTGCTCTTTTCAGCTAGACTAAAAGTATTTCTACAGATGAAACAAGAACTTTTGAAGATATAGACTCTGCATTTTCCTACTTAAAAGCTAAAAAAAATATAGTGCAACTTGAAGAAATGGATTGGAGTATCAGTTCGTTGAAAAAACTGGCTGAGAGAAATGGCTGGAAAACACAAGAAAAGAAGAAGAAGCTAAAAAAAAATTACTTTGTCCCAGTCCCTCTTTAAATAACTCACACCAAAACATAAAGCCATTTGACAATCTTTATTAATAATATTAGATAAACATAAACTTTATTCACACTGAACAAATAACAATATACAATAACTCACCAAATTCAGCGATATCAGAGAAGCGTACCTACTCACCCTGGCCAATTCATACATCAGGGCGGCGTACCTATTCACCCTGTTACATCTTCCACTAGGGCAGCATACCTATTCACCCCACAAACCTTAAATGGGCAGCGTACCTGCTCACCTCTTTTCAAACCAACCATTAACCAATGAATTTCACTTTTAGTCAAGTAGTGTCCAGCAACTCACTTGATCCCCGATTCAATCCATGACCACCTTCCCTCGAGGGGGAATAGAAGAGGACAATCCTGTCCCTCTTCTCTGCCACCAGCCTGTTCCCAGGCTGTTCCCCCTCCTAATCCATAACTTTCACAATACCTTCTAAAAACAACTTCAAGTGAATGTTAAACTAATCCAAACCAACACCATTCAAATGCACCCCATCTGATCAATACCAATCAACTTCACCATCCAAAAAATCTCTATATTCAATAGTATGTATCCTTAAACCCTTAGTTGCCTAGCCAATCTCTGATTAATAAACCTCTTAACCTGCTCAATAGCCCAATGACTAAGAGCATTCCTCCAACTCAAATGGGGAACTAACTCTGACCAAGCTATACACATACCCGGATACATCTGCAACCTCAACAAATCCTGTAAAATAATATCTACCAAACACTTCTTACAAAGAATTTAAAGATCATTACCTCCCAAATGAATCACTAGTATTCTAGGATACCCCACCCTCAATTTTACCTACTCATATTCATGCATCAACCTATCCCATCTAAGCCCCCTAACCCCATGTTAAGTCACTGACCATCCTAAATGTGACAAACTCAAATTTTTACCATCCTCCCTAACCAATGCATGTTTCCCAGCCCAGTGGATATATGAGTGACCCAGGATGACAATCTGCTTTCCTAAAAAAGAAGAAAAGAAAATGAATAATCATGCAAAACAAAACATTATCTAATATATGACAAAAATGCATTTGAAGACCACCTCCCCACCCTTTTAATAACCTCAATTTGACTGCCCTCCCTTGCTAAATCTGAAACCTTACCAATTCGAAAGGAATGAGCTGCAAACCTATACACCGGAAAACCCATACAATGAAAAACTCTCCTAATGAGATGTATGAATCTACTGCTTGTCACACCCTTCCCATCCATCGAACAGAAAACCAAATCAGACAAACTCTCCATCTGCATCCTTCTGAATTCCTTGGCCCACCTTACCAGACAAAGGCTAACATTATTATCAGCCTTGAGCACAACTACTGAACCTTTACCCAATTGATCTGTCTTAGATTTTTGCAACCCAATAATAACCACCCCAGCACCTATCATTACACCCTTCAAAAAATAACGATCCTAACAACTCAGACACACAGAAGGCACCAAAATATAACCATACACACAATGTGACCCACATAACATAATCCAAAGAACTGCCTTTTAATAATGCTAATCCATTCAACAAAACGTTCAACACAGCCCTTTTCACTGGCCATCTCATATTCCTATGTTCCCCATTCACTTTCCCCCAACCTTTCAACATATGTCCTACTGTCCATGACTTCATAAAATCCTGTAACCCCAATACCCAGTAAATATGCTAATGGCAGCCAAATCCACCCTAACAGTTTGTAAAGCCTTACCTAACCTCCAAGCTCAAGCTAAATAACGTAGCAAGAATTCCTCTGACCACACCCCTTCCTCTTCTGGCAATTGTTGAACAAGCTGATCATATTCACAAAGAGCCTTACCATAAGCCTTCCTGATAGAGAGAGCCCAAGAATGATGCATCAACCTCCTGGCTACCTCGACCCAAGATTCCACACCTCCTCTGGCAGGAGATCCGGCATTTCCTCTGCCCCTGGAGTCAACAGCCGAAACCTGTGAAACTGAAATCGGGACAAACTGTCAGCAATGTCATTCCTCACGCCCAGCACATGCACTTTTGCAGATGAAAAGTTTATTTACAGACTCTGTAAAACCAGTTTACATAAGACCAACAGTAACAATTATGACATAGCCATCTTCTTTTGTAAACCCTGCACCACCGCCATGTTATCAGAATGGAAAACTACAACAGAAGCTGCCCAAATAGGCATCAACTCTAAAAACGCCATGTCACCTTTCCATTTTTCCTTCCAACATTGAGGTCATTTAGCTGCAAACCACCACCCTCCAAAGTAAGCCCCCATGCCAATGCACCCAGTTGCATCTGTGAATAACTGAAGTTCCTCCTGCCTCACCAAATCTGTCTGCCAAAAACAAATCCCAATAAATTGTCCCAAAAAACAGGACCGCAACAACAAATCCCCCTGAACCAACTTGGTCACCCTAACCTAATGGTGTGTTTACCTCTGCCTCCTTTCAACATAAATGCCACTGACCTACAAAAGGTACACCCTGGGTGTAATACTTGACAGGCAAAATTCAAAAGTCCTAACAGCTCCACAACTGTGCAAATCTGTACCTTATCCTTACCTAGAACTAAACTTATTGCCATCTTCAGTCTGTCTATGTTGTCCAAAGTCAAACAAAACAGTCCCTGTTCAGAATCCACCATTAATCCCAAAAATTCTAATGGTCTAGCCAGACCTTCCATCTTATGTTGGGCCAACGGTACCCCTAGTTCCTCACACATGCTCGTAAATTCCCACAAGCCTACCTGGGCCCTTAAATATCAAAAACATCATCCAAATAATGAACTGCCTTCTGCGTACCCATCCTCTGCTGCCATACCCACTGTAGCACCGTACTTAACTTCCCAAATTTTGCACATGCCACAGAACAACCCATAGATATGGCTTTGTCAAAATAGTATTTGTCACCCACCACCATCCCCAGCAATGGCTAATCATCCTGCCTGATTGGCAGTAAATGAAAGGCAGACTCAATATCCACCTTTACTAACCATGGCTACTTAAAATCCTTAATCTCTTTGACGGCATCATCCAAAGATGCATAATGAACCTTGACATCCTCCACCGCAATGAAATCATTAACTGAACCCCCTTGAGGATAAGACAAATGATGAATCAACCTAAACTCCCCAGCCCATTTCTTTGTTACTAACCCCAAGGGTGACACCTTGCAATTAACAAAAGGTGGGCAGTCGAATGGACCCAGTAACCAGCCAGCCAGACATTCCTTCCCCACCAATCCCTCCAATATATCTTCCTTACCATGCATTGAGCACACATTCTTGCAAACCACCCCATCTCCAACCACACTAGCCTTAATAGAAAACCCTCGTTGAAACCCCTGTAATACCTCATTTCTAATTGCAAGGTCAGGAAAACCTTGGAGCATGCCATGTAGAACCTTCACCTTAATGGGGAAAGGCCCCCCCCTTCCCCTCTTTCCCCTAAAGAATACACTTCCTCGGGATCCATGAAAATTACCTCTACCCCTCATGGCTTGAAACCCTTGAACAGAGGGAAACCGCCCTCCCAGTCCATAAAAATTTAATTCAAAGCAGTGAGGTCACAGCAACTGCAGTGAGCAGTGAACAGCTGAATGACTTCCTCCACACCGTGATCAAGAATGCAAAAATTTGAACCCTACCCACGAACAAAAGCCTCTTTTAAAACACCAACACACCCCAACTCCTCCCCCATTTCCCAGTCTATTAAAACCCTCATAAGTGTCCATCATGGTAGCCAACCATATATCAGGATGGCATACCTCCTAGCGTAGTGAATGATCTACTGCCTTAAATTTATGGAACCTCTGGTCATACCATAACCGCGCATTCCCTGGCCGTAAATGTTGTGCCTCCCAAATTGTAAGAAAATAACCTAAAAGAGGCAAAACCAAAGACCTGTCCTTTTCCAGATGCACAGCCATGTAGCAAATAAAACTTACCACCCAGTTATCTCACATCCTGGGCCGCATTTTACCTATCCTTTTCCTACCCAAAGTCGCCAAAGCCACCAACAAATCCTTACTATTAGCTGACTCTGCCTTTACCAAATGCTGCACCCCTTCTGCATCAGTTAAGTCAAAAACATCGACATATTCCCCTTTCCAAATTTTTCCTTCACTGACGATGGAATGTGCGGGGTCAAAAAACTGCCCCGACCCCTGTCCCAATGCCTGTGTGGTTAACCAGTCCCCTGGGCAAAGACCAAATTTTGGACCTACGTCCAAACCTAAAGCCAAGCTATCCTATGACCTGGCATTACCCCCCCACTCACATCCCCCCTAATGTACCCAGATGCCGCTGCAACCTTCATCTCCGCATACCCTAGCACATGCCATTCTCTCCCAGGGTCCCTACCTCTGAATTTCCCTTCTTCTTCACTTACCCCCACATCCTCCCTGCCCATCTCACCTGCCAGAATTGATGAAGCAAAAACATTACCTGAGCCTCCATCTTGAGACCCCCTCAGAGCAGATGTCTCATCTGTGACCACCTCCTTTGCTGTATGCTGCCTTCTCCCTCGAGCTGTAGCTCTCAACGTGGAATGTCACCTTTTTTGACCTGGTGCCTGCTCCTGCTCTGCAACCGCCTCTGACATTGACACATCTTGGAAGACTTCCTCCGCCTGAGCCACTATGGCCTGCCAATGCTGCTGCAGTCCAGGTAAGTTAGCCATCTGCAGAAAAGAGATATAGAAAAACACACACACATTAATAACCAAATTGCTTGGCCTGAGCCACATCAGCAAAACCAGCACTATAATATCCCACTCTGCCAAATCTTGAACCCTGGTTCCTACACAATAGTTAGCGTAATGTACCAATACTCCATAAAGTAGACTCTACTGTGACCTCAGGGGAATGTTTATTTTAATCAATTAACCCTGTCCAGTCTTGAACCCAGGGTCCTGTACATCATAGTCAGTGTAATGTGCCACTACACCATGTCAAATATCTAACCCCCAAAACCAAGTCTATATATATATATATATATATATATATATATATATATATATATATATATATATATATATTTTTTTTTCCTCTCCTGCCCCCCCCCTTTCTGACCCTGGCTCTTCTGAATACCACGGGTGCACACCTATAAGGGACACCCCTTAATAGCTCAACCCAAGCCAGTAATCTCATGCAAACAGCTAGCCACACAGACATAGACTTGTGCACACACAGACCCCCCCCCCACACACACACCTGCAGTGTGCCTTTTTTTTTTATTTACATACTTATCAAATTCCGAGCACACCCTAGCTCTGAGTCCCCCTCTCCATGTAAGTGCTCACTAACAACTACAAGCTCTTTTACCATCGCATCAACAGCTGCTGCCCCCAAACATGCATGTGTGAAGGCCTCAGCAACGCAACAATATTCCCTGGGCCTGGAAACTGGGAAAAGCACAGAAACAGCTGCATGGACCTACCAGGGCACCTAAACCCAGCAGCCCTAACCACAACACACTCAACAAAACTCTCCTGAACCAATGCCTGAAAGCCAACCACTATCACCGGGGAAACAATTGGGCCAGTAAGCACAAGGCACAAACCACTGCATGACCATGAAACAACAGGGCAAAGCACCATCGCAACCCCAAGCCACCAGTGAACCGGGCAACGTCTGAAACTATAAAGCTATCCCCAGCTCCACCATCACACCATGAGGATACCAGGGAACCCAAGAAAATGAAACCAACCTCACTAGGTAAGCCATGCACACACACAAACCACCTGCTCACAGTAAGACACCGGTCCCTTCTAGCCTATCCTCCATTCAAACACCCCGCTATCACCCACCACCTAGCATTCGAACCTCCCCCAAGACTGTAACAACAACAAAAAAAACTGCTCTTAATTAAAGCTCCTTTTCTAGCACACATCATCCAAGGCCTACCTGTCACTGGAGTACCTATAAGGTCGTCTAGAGGTGGGTTAGCTGCAACAACACCAACTCATGACAAAATGTGACCACTTCCTCTATTCTCCCATATATATCAGCTACCCTAAGTCCCTCCCTAACCTACATTACTTCCCCTAAGTTCCCAATCTATTTAACCCTTTATTATACAAAGCTTAATCCCTGTAGCCTAACCTACCAAAACCAAAACCCCCTCCCCATTACTTAATATATATCCCCCCTCCCTACACTGCCTAAAGAGGGTCCCGGACAAATTGGTTTGTCCCAAACCTCATTTCTAATAAAAGAAATCTTCATTATAAAGCATTTTTCTATGTTCCTTCTTCTCATTACATTATATGTACTGATATAGCTTTTCATCTGAAGAGAAATATAATTCAACAATAGAGAGGTAACCTTATACTCTTTATATTATTCAATTACTTTACCTATTATAGCTTACCTAATATATTATAGATTTAATCGACACCTTGCAAAACCTTTCAAGTGACATTTGCCTGGATAGACTGTGGTTAGATATAGTAGTTAACACAGATATAATATATGCATATACATTCTTTTGTCTGTTCAGTTTTGATATACAGTATATTATAGTCACTAAAAACTAAAGCAGTTTTCTTAAATATCAGCAAAGATCTTATTAAGTCAGTTTCCCTTATTTTAATATTCTGTTCTGATAGAGTTCCATGGTAGTAATTATTCTGTTTACATCTCGCATACTGAAGCTTACTGTTGTGCTTTTTTCTCTTGTTTTGCTATAAACATATTTTTAGAACAGAGGAAGGGTTAAAAGACCAGTTTGACATACTTTGCTGTCTATGGCTTTGATGTAAATAACTTAACTCATGCTAGTGTCAGACAGTAGAGGTATCATTTGCTTGATACGTGCTTGATAAGTGCCACTGCTTGGGTTTCCTGCAAGTTCTTGGTAGATAGGGTGAGTTCATGATTTAGGATTATAAATGTTCATGTACTTTTATGATGGATGGTAGTGTTGGTTTTGTTACTTAAGTTGAGGAATGGTATGAAATGGTTATTGTGGAACTGCCTGTTCCATTTGGTTATGGTTGTTGCTCAGTGAAAGGATGTTTTTTATATACTGATGATGACACAGACTTCTTGATACGATGAGAGGCCATTGATTAACTGTCAGGTGTGGATCCAACTTAGATTGCGATGAGTCTGCACCTAACTTGGGACTGACATTGATGGTGGAAGAGAACTTAAGATTTTTTTTTTTCTTTTTCTCTTTTTTCTCTGCTTTGTATATGAGCTTTGTGTGGTCTGGTTTCTGTGGAGTTGGGAAGAGACTGCAGTTATCTAATTTGAATAGTTTGTGATGCTCCTAGTGTTTGGTAGTTAGAAGTGTATTGCGGCTTGTTCACATATTTGGTTAGGTAGGTTTTTATGTAACATCAACTGATTTTAAAGAGATGCAAGATTTCTGTGTCAGCTCGTGCCATTATTAATTATGTTCACTGTCTTCCCACCTTTAACGGAAAGCCCTGTTAATTTTCACTTATTCGAGGGTTTCATTGGTTACGACTAGTGAGGGGTATGGCCGTGGAATAGGAAGCATTACAGCTGGCTTCTTTAATGCTAGATTGAAGACTTCCATTTCAAAGTGGTTAAAAGGGAATGGCTAACTTTTTATATTGCAGATCGACATCTACTAACACAAATATTTAATTTTTAGGTTTTATGAAATTATAAGATATTGGTCCCCAGTCCTTTCTAATAATGTTTATTAATCAAGTGCTACTGCATAACTGCAATGCTTTAATCCAATTTATAATGTAATGCAGTGGTGGCTGGTGACTTCAAATCAAAGGGGGGCTGCAGGAGACAGCTGAATGGGTGGGGTCAATGGGCAGGAGTGTGACCAACCAGAAAGGGGAGGAGCTATGCTCAAAACCACAAAAACAGTAACTTTAATTAAATATGCTGCCCTGGGTGCCAAACCATCATTATGAGAGTCCAATCAAGACAAAAATGAAATGTAGAAGAAAAAAACAACATTTCAGTTCATTGGCTGCATGACAGCTTACTTAATATCTAGATGGAAACAAAAATAGGGTTGCCACCTTTTCAAATGCCCAAAGTGGGACATTTTTTGTAGAAAGGTGAGAGTTTTCGGGACAGAACATACGCATGGCCAGTGTAAAGTACAGAACTTAACTTATTTTGAGCAAATAAAGAGTAATTCTTATATCATTTATGTTGCTTATGCTATCTCTTATAACATTAGATGTTTCAGATTCAAAATAACTGTTTTATGCAACTATTAAAGAAAACTTAGGAAACATTTGTTGTCTTAAAATCTCAGGACATTTGCCATTTTTTAGTTTTTTTGCAGGACACAACTGCACAAAGAGGGACAGGTGGTAACCTTAAACAAAAAGGTTGTGAGGCATGACAAAAATAAATTACTTTTTAAATACATTATTGAAATGCCAGTCAAAATCAAGCATAAGTAAAACAAGCAGCACTCAACTCAAACCACTTCTCCTTGCACTGCAGATCTAATTATAATTTATATTTCAGCTTTATGTTCTGTTGTAGATCAATGTTCTGAACTGCTAGAGTAGGAGGTAATATCAGTTACATGATTAATTTTACAAAGCTGAGGGTGGAAGGTGGAAGATATGAGGGAACGACTTAAGCTGAGGGTGGAAGATATGAGGGAAAGACTTATCGTTAAAACCAGGGAGAGAAAATTAAATGTGATCTTACTAAATCTTCAAGATTACAGTGTGCACTGAATATTAATACATAGTACAACAATGTGTGTAGTAATGACAATGCATACAAGCACTTTGTAAACTGTGATTACACATGCTCAGTATATTGTTCTGATTTGTATAGAAGGCAATACAGAAACATCAGTATATGTTGATTGTCAACAAATAAATCACAATGTGAAATTTTAAAACAAACTAACACTTACTGTGAATATCATAAATGAAACAATGTTCAGGGTAGAATGACGATAACTATAAATGAGAAGAAAAGCAAAAAATGCTAGTGCAACTATTACAGCACAGGGTGGGGAAGGAGAGGAGAGAGGGAGGAGGTGAAGGAAAAAAATACAGCAAACAATGCCATAAAAATGTTAATGAAGTGTTAATCGATTTGTCCATAATGATTTATATAGAGCTCTGCAACATATGAGTCACTTTACACAGCTGGCCCATGACAGTACAGAACACAGATACCCTACTGTTAACACACCATCTATGGCCTTGACAGTTATAAGCTAGCTACAGAAGGACTCTGTTTACACACCAGCTTACCAGAATAAAGTGGTGGTCAGGGCAACAACACTTCCTGTTCAGTAAATGCATTGTTGCACATTATCCAGTTAACAACTTTAATAAAATAAATAAAAATAAATAATTCTTGTATGTTGATAAAAACTTTATATCAAGTGAGTTTAGTTCAAGATTAAACTCTGTTTTACTCTAGTTCTACTCGGCAATCCTGGAGCTTTAACTTATAGCAGCCTCACCAGATCAAATAGTACTGTGTGAGACATAGAAGATTAAATTATGGACTTAAGTCAAGAGAATTTGATTGCAGTGTAAATGACTTACTCCAGTTTAAAGCCTATATATACGCAGGCATAAAGTGGTAACCAGATATGCTCTTAGTGCAAGTGATTTACTTTAGTGTTTATTCCAGAGGGGGTCATAATATGTGCAGCTCTATTGGAATCTGGCTGAATGTCTCTCATTATAACCAAGCTGATGTGTTTCAATGGGTCTATATTATGACATTGAAGTTACAGAACATCGAATACAATATGGTCAACACCATATTGTTGAAGTTCCGTAACTTCGAAAAAGAAAAAAAAAAATCAAACCTTTAAATTTTTACCCTAATGGGTTTAAATGGGGGGCAAGCCCCCCTGCACCTCCCATGACTTAAATATACCAACTCCGAGACTGCACTACATTGCAGTATATGGAAATCTCCCCTTACGGAGATTTCCGTTTACACGCTTGAGATTCTGAGCATTCAATATTCTCATGCTGGCAATGTCAGATTCAACATTGTCGGCTTTCGAGAATATAAAATAGACCCATTTCAATACATGCTTTCAATATGCTCCATCATACTTCATGATATGTACGTATCATCGGAATCATTTGTTCAATAATTGACATCTTGTTTTCATGGAAAAGAACCAGCTTAATGATTGCTTTGTATGGATGTTTTCCTTTCTTCTATTTTCCTTACTGCTTCTAATAAAAAAGGATAATAAGCATAACATATTGTTTGGACTGGTAATGGGTCTGATAGTGTTGGTACTGAATAAATAGATGTTGAGTCAAATGACAAGAAAAAGGTGATCATTGAAAGCTTTTACTTTTAAGAAATAGAAGGAAACTTAGGAATATTGTTTATGTCAGATCAAGTGCTTGTTGAAATATGACAACATATAACTAAATAAATGTTTATATCATAAATATATACCAATGGTCATAAATCTACATATGGCACTTCATATTGTGACATAAAGCACATTTAAAACTTCAAAGGCTTGACTTATTTAATCTGCCGGTGATTTAGAAGACTTTCACACTAGCTTACTTTCACAGTGCTTTCCTTTTTATCTCCTTACCTCCAATACTCACTGGAATTAACTTTACTGCTCAGATTCACTTGGCTCATTTATTCTGCTTTAGTGAGTGTAAGATACTTTAAAGGACCTACAGACTATTTGGATCTGCTGCAAAGTCCTACTGGATTAACATTCATTCTAACAAAGAAAACTAGAAGGAAGTGAATGGGTCAGTTTCAAATTCTATTAAGTGGGCTCTGCTGCTTACCCTAGACTACAAATCATAGACTCACCTAGCTACTTGAATGGAAATAGTGATGTGTATGATGTTACACATATACCCTGTTCTTCCTAACTTTGAGAGGTTTCCCTAGCCTGATACAGTATGAGCTAACTTGTAGGAGAGCCTTACTTCAAGAAACACTAGCTACCTTAATGTCACTTGCCTTAATATCTTCCTGTCCTGAGGATATTAAGTAGCCAGTAGATGGTCTATTTCTCCCCAATCCCATATCCATAAGATTTTAGTTTCACCAATAAGCCAAATAGAACATACATTATCTGAGACATAGTCAATTATACAGTACTAAGTCAAGGAGATAGGGACATTAACATCTGTTTGACAATTAATAGCTGGTATGGAATTTTATTGTTGTTAAAGTGAATGTTCTTCTGCTAATAGAACCAAAATAAGTACAATATCATCAAGTCATTTCATGCTAATTATCAATAAAGTCGATGGTGTTGTGATCTTGGAAAAAATATACTATTATGAAATTGTTTTGGCGGTTTTCAATCACTTAAGTTGTATAGAATTTCAACAGAACCTTCTCTATTATGGGATTGGCTAAGGGTGTGTCCTGATCTGATGTTTACATTTGGCATGGAAAACAAACTTTTAAGAAAATTAATAACTAGGAATGTGTTTTATGGACTCACTCTTTATATTGAGTATTATTGTGAGAAAAGAAAGACCAAGATCTGTTCCAGTTAAAATGTACTACAAATGAAAATAACATCATGGCTGAGGGAACTAGTTTTTTTATTGAAAATGTATTATATGCTGTAAATCTTAAGTTCTGTAAAGCTCATTATCCATACGGTTACACTGCATTAAATTTAATATTCTGTTCTTACCCAAACACTAAAGTTTATTTGGAACAATGTCATGAGTGTAAAATGTTTTGTAGACTACTAATAATTTCATACATAATACTGCTAATATTTTTTGATACAGATTAAAAGTGATATTGTTATAAAATAAATTGTACAATTCTACAATACTGAAACATGCAGTGCTTTATTTAATGCCCAAATGTACTGTTTTATGATATGAATGTTATAATGATAACCCTAGTGGATCTTGTTGGTATCAGATCATAGAGGCTCCTACAATATGTTTCTGGTACTTTCTAATGTATAAAATGAAAGGCTGTTACAGATAATAATATATAATAATGTTAATACAACTTTCCTTAACAGTTCAGTCAATGACACGATTGGAAACAAATTCTACAGCAACATCATAAATGAGGCAATCTATGGTTTTGTAAATAGTGTTTTTTTTTCTTCTTTCTCTTCTCTTTCACATGATCTTCTCTAAAGGTGCTTAATGAGTTTTGATTACTATTTGAAACAGAACACAAAATATGTATTTAGGAAACTTAAATTAATTAAATGTATATATAACCTTGCTTTTGATACTTACTAAGAAAAACTAAGATGGGTAATCTTATACATAGACATTTGACAAAAGATATACCATTGCATGATAAAAATTACATCATTAATGTAGCTGAACAAAATATACTAGATATTAAGAAAGATATAACAGGTTTTACACAGAAAAATATTACAAAATTTGTTAAAACTACCAATGTTTTTGTGCAAAATGATTTATTTATTGAACCCAAATTGTTTGTCACTATAATAGAAAGAAAATATCAACTAATCTAACAGATTAGATTAATGTAGTTTTGTTTTAAATAATTTACTAGTTGATGACATTCTGAAGTCTTAGACTATTTTATATCATTATATATTGCAGTATTATATTATTAAATATTATTTTCAGAGAATATAAGACTAATAATCAGCTTCACGTATACATTTGCTGCAGATTTATCTAATAGTCTTCTTATATAATCCCATTCAATTTTAAAGGAGACAATTTTACAGGATAGTTAATTAATCATAATCAAACTATTATTAGACATTATTCTTTGTAATATTTTTATGCAAAATATATATTTTGAGCAGTAGGGTTGACCTGATTCTGTTTCTTAGATAGATAGCATGACTTATATGGATTCACTGTCTAGGTCTGGAGTTATTTACTCCATGAGGGATTGGATGTTTAGAATGTTATCATGTTATATAGTTCTTAACTTAAGTGTTTTTGGTCTCGTGGTTACAAAAAAAAAAAAAACATTTCTAACATTAACCCTAAAAATATCACCCTTTTATTAATTACTTACATGAGTTTCTTCAGTGGTCTTTGTAAGATTATCCATTATATACTACAGAAAAACGTACATAAATTAAAAGTTAGACGTTAATAGATGAAAATTTGAAAGTGTCTATCAATTAATATAAATGGACTGAATAATGGTTGTAAAAGAGCTAACTTTTACAAATATTTAAGCCTTTTCTCACCTCAGGTTGTACTTGTTCAAGAAACACACCTTTTAATAAAATATATAGGTAGGTTAAATAATAAACTATATACAGTATTAGTTCACTCTCAATTTAACCAAAAAAGAAGAGGGGTAGCTATTCTATGAAACAATTCATTACATACACCTCACATTCTAAATTCTTATAATGGTGATAAAGGCACGTTTTGTTTAATTAATGTTTTAATTAATAAGAAGATCTATTCTTTGGTGAATATATATTGGATTCTTGCTTTATGTGCTAAAACAGCTAAAATTCAACTAGATCAGATACTTCAATTTTCCAAAGGTTCTTTAATCATAGTTGGGGACTTTAATTGTGAATACTAATATAAAGGGTAAACTTAAATTATCAGTTACTGTTAAAGCATTAATACATGTTACAAATATACTTAATATTAAAGGCTTTAAAGGATATTTAGCTAAAGACTATATTCATTATACTAATTTCTCAAATAGACATGGTAGACAATCACTAATTGATAAAGTATTTATTTCAAATGATTCAGCTACATGTTTAGAAGAAGTTAAAATAATTTCATGCCCAATTTCAGACCATAATGCCATAACCTTTGACCTTTTTCTGTCATATAATAATTGTACCCATTTTAAAAGAATCCCGGCATACATCACAAACATGAAAGATTTGAAAGATTTTTTGATAAAGAAATACAAATATACTTAGAATTCAATTACACAAAGGACATATCACAAGCTTATATATGGGATGCCCTTAAATCTTATCTTTATAGGAGAATTATAAATTGGTATTGTTAAAAAAGGAGTCAAAGGACTCAATGGGGTAAACACTTAAAAGAATTGCGAGACAAAATTAATAAATTAAAACTAGAGCATCAAATAATAAGATCTCTTTGAAAAAAAATAAATTACAAAATAAATACCTAGAAATTTTAAATCATAAAATCAAGATAAACATGGAAAAGATTAAATTAACTAGCTGCTCAATAAATCCAAAAAACGTACATAGAATAGCTTCTAGAACTAAAATGATAATAACATAAAATCATATTAAGGAAATATATAATGCGAGCAAAAAGAAAAAAGTCACAGCAACAGAAGATATACTTGATGAGTTCAGAACACATTATATAAAAAATAACCATATTAATCCAACAATGGGTTCACAAGCAGCAATAAGATCATTTATTAAAAAACACACTAAAATGGACTGACAGAGTTACATATGGAAACAATAAACACACCCATAACTATGACTGAACTTACTAATCAAATACATAAATTAAAATCTAATAAAGCCCCAGACAATGATGGAATAATATCTAAATTTTATAAATCGATGCCCAAAAATGCATTAAATATTTTATTACATACATTTCAATTAGCTAAATATTTAATAATGATTCCCCCTTCATGGAAGTATATACTAGTTTCCCCTAATCTTAAATATGATAAATACCCAACAGAATGCATATCCTATAGACCTATATAACTGTTAAATGTTGATTATAAATTATTCATGTCCATCATAGCAAATAGACTCTAACAGTTCCTTCCATAATTAATAGATAAAGATCACACTGGTTTTATTAAAAATAGAAATACTTTTGATAATATTTAAAGAATATTAACGATAATTGATTATACTAACAATATAAAAGATCACCTGACACTAGCAAGCTTAGATATTAATAGTGCATTTGATACATTTAATTGGGACTATTTATCATTAGTGTTGCAGGAATGTATCTTTCCAATTGGTTTCCAACAACTTATAAATAATCTATATGACAAATTGTTGGCCTACATAAAATAGATTCTTATATCTCACAGGCAATACCAATTGCTAGGGGTACAAAACAGGTTGTCCCCTCTCCCTGCTACTATTCACCTTAGTTATGGAACCTTTCACAAATTATATGAGTATATACAGAAATTAAAAAAGTGCAGCTGGGGCATATTCTAAACTAAAAAATATTTTATTTACAGATGATATTTTATTAATGTTAACTAACAACAAGATCCTTAATTCCCTTTTTAAGGCTATTAAAAAAAATTCAGTCAAAATCGGGTCTTACATTTAATGAAGATAACACAAAAATCTTATGTATTAACTCTAACTCCATTAACATTCCACAATGATATTCTAAATATATAGTTAGTGATGACAAAATAAAATATTTAGGAATAATTTTAACAAAAATATAAAATATATAATTAATATAAATTACTGTAAAACTTTAGAAAACATTAAAAACTTAATAATTGGAATAAATTCTTTTTTACACTAGAAGAACATTTTTCAATTATTAAAATGGTAATATTGCCTAAAATATTATACATAATTAAATTTCTAGCACTTCCCATCCCTAAGCAGTATACAAGAGATTTTTATACCTCAATATTTAAATTGCTTTGGTATCATAACACATCTAGATTAACACTGATTCATCATCAATGCAGTGGTCCAACGGAGGAATAGGTTTACCTGATATTAGAATCATATTCCTCATCAGCTATCATAAAAACTGTCATTTTGTGGACTAATAAAAACTATACTGCCAAATGGAAAGATATACTTCACTTCTGTGTCACTGTTAGACAGAGGCACAGTATACTAACCTCAAAAAAGGGCATAGCAAAATTAATTTAAAATGGGTGGCGAAAGCCAAACACATTCTGGCTAGGCTTATAAATGCCCTAGGGCAGATAGCCTAGTATAAACCTATGAACCTATGAACCTATACAAGAATATATAATTATGAAGAATAGTCAAATAAACTACAATTTTTATAACAGAATAATTCATAACACTTTTCTCTGGTTATTAAGAGTACATGCTAGGATATCAAAATATAACAATAAATTTAACCTATATCACAATGATAATTTCCAACTTCAAGAATATATCATATAGGGATCCTGAGTACAAGGACTGGATTTTCTTAATCTTTCCTATTGCATTCACACAAAATAATATTATTACATTTAACACTTTTTCAATCGATAAATTTAAGGAAAACAAATTAATATATTGGTTCCAATTAATGGAGAAAGAAAAAAATATTCCCTTGATTATATATTAACTAAATTTAACTTAAATAATGAGATATGGATAGATATACAAACATGCAGATATGCTATTGAAAAAAGATTATCCTTGATGCAAGTTTCAGTCAAAAAGGAGATCCCAAAATGTATAGATTTTCTGATACTAACAAACAATCGAAATCTACCTGAGAAGGATTATCTAGAATTTATAAAATAGATTTGAATTTTGTAAAGATAAGTATTGGGATTATTTTATAACTATAAATAAACATTTTCCCACGTGAAATTGAGAAAAACATAATACTTACATCCTCTTTTCAAACCACAAGGTCATTAACATGGAAGTTATTTTCATGGAAATGTATGCATAAAGCTTTTATTACTCCACACAAAATAAAGCTGATGTCAGGGAAAAAAGTTGCTTGTTGGAGATGTGGTTTGGATGTTAGAGCCAACTGGTAACATACGATACGTGAATGCAATATAATTAAACCTTTCTGGAATAATGTTAATTCTTTCTTACAGGCTCTTTTTAATAATAATTTTTGTTTAAATAATTCATTAATTTGGTTTAATACAGCAATTCCTTTATGTGTTAAGAAAGTTGATTATTCCTTTTTTTTGGTCTCGTTTAACAATTGCAAGAAAAGTGGTAACAAGAAATTGGAAAAGCAGTACCAGTCCAACTATGAAAGAGTTTTATAACATTGCAACTGAGACTTCCCATCTATAAAGCCTAACAATTAAAAAAAGAACCACTAGACAAACTTGTTTACTTAATTTCTGGATGTATCTCAAGAGACTACTGAACAAAAGGACATTAAAATCGAACTAAACCTAATTTTGTGAAATAATTGTTTTGCATTTATTTTAAATTATAGACACCATGTAAATAGTTGGTTATGTTAGTTTTCTGTTTGATTGGTATTGTCTACAGTCTTTTACTATACATGCAATTCTAATCTATCAAATGTTATGTTATTCATTTATAATTTTAATAAAACATTTAGAAAAAAACACACACACACTATACCCACCTCACATAGCAAAAAACACACACATAAATTAACAAATGCTGAGGCACTTAAAAGCAATCTCCCTAAACAGCAAAGATTGCTTAGACTGCCATTGACAAGGCTATGCCTCAATAAGCCCAAAGGTGCTCAAAAAAAAAAAAGCATAACCTAAGACCACACATACAATAACACTCGATTGATCCTCAAACACTAAGCCCCTAAGATAAGCAAACACACATTCCATGACTCTTGTCATAAGGGACTCCATTGCAAGACATACTAATGGCCTTCTAACCAGGCTGAACAAAGAGAAGATAATGTTTAGTTAGTTAATTTCCTGGAGCCAGGATCCAAGTCACTCACACATGACAGGTACAAGTATGATTTCATCATAGTAGGTGTAAATGACCAGAGACATACATCCCTGGACTGGGTCTATATTGAAACCTCGAATGCTTGGGTTGTTGAATATGGCATGATCGACATCAATTAAGTAAACCACAAGTACACTGAATGCCGGAAACCATGAAATTCAAAATCCCGATTCAGCATAGTTGGCCCTTCAGCGGTATAGCTCCATAAGGTAAGTGTGCGATAGTTACAGACCTCAGGGTTAGGGTGCAGGTTAAGGTAAGTGCATAGATAGCAATGTATGTAAGAGTTAGAAGTAGGGTTTTGTTAAGTGTATGTGTATGGATTATTTATTTTGTTTGGGTGGATAGTATGTAGCGAGCAGTGTAGTGGGAAGTATGTTTTGTTTTTGTTAGTGGGTAGAACGGTGTTGGCCAAACAAAGTGATTCAGTGATGTGTATTTCTGCGTTGAGAGGTTTCAGTGAATTGTGCGTTCGCTTAATAGGTGTCGATTATACTGTATTCGACAACCTAAGCATTCACGCTTATAATATAGACCCCCTTGAACTATGTAAAGTGAGACATTGGCACTCTCAAATTTTGTGTCTCAGGCTGTCATTGAGCAGCATATTGCCATCACCAAGGATAATGCCTTAATATGAGCAAATGATTATCAGTTTTAAGAAATTGGCTGTCTTTCTGGTCAAATTCTTAGTAGATCCAATGTTTGTCATCTTGGGAGAACATGGTTAACAGCCACACTCCAGAAATGACTTCCATATGTACAGCAAAGTCCAATGACCAAAACATGAAAATTCAAAATGAAAAAAGGCCAGCACACAACAAAGTCCAATTAAAGTTCCAATATTTTATTTACCAGTGTTCACATATCTCATTCAAAAAAAATACGATAAAACAGACCAGTTTTTGCATAGCAAGCCTTCAGTGTATGATACCATTCAAACACAATGTCATTTAAATAGTAAAACAAACATAGCTAAACCTGCTGTTATTGGTGCATCATAGATGCTCATTAAGACCAGGTGGAAACAAAGCCCCCAGTTTAATAATCCAAGACGTTTCTTTTCTGTTGAAAATATTATGCCAAACTGCTTTATTACTTTTATTATCCTGAATTTTTTCAATGTTAATAAACATATATTGTGCAGTAGGATGTCTTTTAGAATGTTTAAATAATGTATTAGATATGTTTATCTTTAATATCACTCATATGCTCAGAAATGCATGTCCTAAATGGACATGACATCAGTCCGATATAAAACTCAGAACATGGCACATGGCAAGATATATAATCATTCAGAACTACAATTACCAAATATATGAATATCAAAAATATGAGAGATATTACTGGTGGTAAATTGTTTACTTTTTATTACAAATTTATATAAGGGACAATGACCACAGGGTGGACATCCAATAAGGATTCCCCCCATGGTCATCTGTTGATCAAACCTCTGAGTAGACTTCTTTTTATAATGATTAAATATAGTACCCAGTGTTTTTCCTCCATGCTATGAAAACAAACATCTCAATGGTATAATTTCATTTAGCCTATTATCAGTCAATAAAATAGCCCAATGTTTTTGCAACAAACTAGTAAACAACAAAGTATTTTGACCAAAACTTTTATTTAATGTTAAAGCTTTTTGAACTGGAACTTTCCCATGTTTTTATTGTAATAATTGATATCTATCACAATTTTGTACCATACTACGTGTGAAGAATATCATTCTTATTATATCCCTTATTACAAAATCTATTGACCATATCAAATTATTGTTTAACCTGATCCTCATCAGATGAACAAATTCTTTGAATATGTAAATTTGGGGTTTAGGTATATTACTTATGATATGTCTGGGATGACAACTAGTGGCATGTAACAGAGTATTAAATTGCGGATATTTTTGACAGACACTACTGTCCAAAGTACCATCATTCTTTTTAGTGATTACCATATGTAAATAAATTATATTGGTAAGATCATGTTTGGCAGTAAATTCAATGGCCCACTTATTTTTATTCAAATATTCAACACATTCAGTCAGATATATCAAATCCAACTTCCACACCATCCAACATGGTTATCAGGCCACATTGCTTTGCTAAAGATGGATTACACCTATCTACTCTTGGCTTTTGTATTGGCTAAAATGTTATCCACCCACCTTAGTGCCTTTTTTAAGGAATGCCAAATTGACAAACCTACTGACAAAGCAAAAACAACTCAAATGAACCTCAAGATGTTACTGCTAAATGTCTGCAGCCTAAATAAAAAAAAAGAAAAAAAAAACACTACCTCCAAACCTTTGTCACACATGAGAAGATAGACATATGTACAGTTACTAAGACATAGTTTAAGTGGCAGACAGTACCTCAGAAGTGCAAGGTTCCAGTGCCTTCCATACTTTT
Organism: Protopterus annectens; assembly: GCF_019279795.1. Taxonomy (NCBI): domain Eukaryota; kingdom Metazoa; phylum Chordata; order Ceratodontiformes; family Protopteridae; genus Protopterus; species Protopterus annectens. The sequence goes on from NC_056731.1 coordinate 1,389,211,106, forward strand.
ATTCTAGTAGCTGCATAGACAGCGGCTAAAGGTGGAGGTGTCTCAATATGCATTAATAACAAGCATACATCTAGGTTCGTCAAACAGGAAGATGTGCTGAAGTTCCTCCATGTGCAAATCACCATAGACATGGTCCTTTATCATATTCTAGACAGCTATATGTTACTCTCCATGACCCAAGAATCTCACAATGCATACCAGGATCTACTGGACACACTTACCATCCGACCTAACACCCATCTCAAGGGAAACTTTAATTACTCCTCTATAGACTGGGAATCCCACACAGCATCAAGTCTACAGGCACAGAGATTCCTAGACTTTGTAAATACAAACACCCTTGACCAAATAGTGAATACATCCATTAAAGTCACCAACATACTGTTAACAGGTATGGGATAATGCTCCACTCCCATGCCTCATCCTTCATGGTAAGGTCCAGCCATAAAGCTGTTGCCTTCAAAATCAAACTCAACTCTATAACCCCAGTAAAACCATTAACAGTTATAAAGTTTTTGAATGCAAACTACCTTTAATTAAGTAATGGTTTGTCAAAATCCAACATTCTCCAAACTCCAAGAACATAGCAGCCTATGCTTAATTGCTGTTAGAAACTCTGTATAGTAAAGTCAATGGCTGCATAGAGGCTGCTGTGCATATCAAAAGTATACCAGAACTAACCCCAGAAACAAAACACCTTGGTGGAATCCCAAATTAAACAGGATATACAACAAAAGGAAATAAAATATGGTAAAAACCAGGAAGGGTAACCCCAATAAAGATAAAACTCTCACATCAAACTTAATAGGCAAATAAGATGGCTAATTTGGTTAAAAAAGCCAACTTTGAGGTTAAGATAGCCTCCCAGGTGAAAGATAAACATAACACCTTCTTCAGCTGTGTCAGGAACCTCAAGGGCTATACACAGCAATGTGTAGAACTGGTGAATAGTAGTTCTACAGTCACCAAGCTTGGTGATATAGCGAACCTGTTAGCAGACAAATTCAGTTCAAACTTTACCCCATCTCACCTTCCAACCATCCCTCAATAAATATTCTCAAATTAACCACCCAGCACTGTGAACCTTGGCTCTAGATGATTGTCACTGTTGATGTGACATCCTGACACCATGGGAAAAGGAATGTGGATAGATGGACAACCGCTCCAACTATAACAAGTGAGTATGAAGTGGCTGTGCTCAATGATGCCAAGAAATTAGCCTCTCTGGGCTCTGCTAACATCCCAAGATGCCTCCTAAACAGTCTAAAATATGACTTTTTAGGACCCCCCTGGAGTCACTATTTAACTATAGTCTTAAAACAGGCTTTGTGCCACAAAAATGTAAGACTGTGATGATCATCCCACTTCAGATCCTTGAAACTACAGACCCATTTGTCTGACTAGTCTTATTTGCAAAGCCAAGAAACAATTGTCATGGAAATTATCAACAAGGGCATAGGAGACCTCCAGACAATTCACCATTCCCGGTTTACATTTTTCAAAGGAAGATCATGCTTACTGAACTTGGTGGATTTCTTTGAAAAGGCCATTAAGGAAATGTATGAGAAGAAAGTGGTGTGTACTGCTTACCTTGTTCTGGCTAAAGCATTTGATGCAATACCCCACTTCGGCATTATTAACACGCTTATGAAACTAGACATAATCCCCTTCATAACTCACTTGATAGCTAGCTAGTTCACAGATAGGACCCAAGAAGTTAGGATCAGTGAGGCCATCACCACAAAGAGATTGGTCACCAATGGATTTCTATGGGCTCTGTGCTGAGCCCACTACTCTTTAGCACATACTTCTCAATGGTGAAAACAAATGTCAAAGGCCTCTGGCTGACCAAGTTAGCAGATGATTTCAAACTGGGAGTAGTCATTAACCCCCCCTCCCGATGAGAACACCCTTCATGAAGGTCTAACACAGACAAATGGTTGGTTCTAAAGCCATGGCTTAAAATTCAATGCCAAGAACTTTTGGGAAGTCACTAGATCAGGTAACTATGTCATCAATAAAACACCCCTAAAAGTTGATTCACTAGTCAGGGATCTGAGAACTCATGTAGAGAGTAACCTCCTTTGATCAACACGTGTCCAATGTAATAAGAACGGGTCTATATTAGAACATCGAAGTTTCAAAACTTTGAATGTTCTAATATTGAACCCTATTACGCGAAAGCTGAAAACATCGAACATACAGAACAGAGAATTTTTTCCTAGGGAAAAAATTTGTTGTTCCAGAACACATACACACAATACAAGCACACCAAACAAACAGCAATCCACACACATACACCTAAAATCGTACACCTAACCCTACACTAAACTATACACACACCACTAACTATCCACTTACCTTAACCCTAAGGTCCGTTACTATCGCACACTTACCTGACCCGCGCCCTAACCCTCACGTCCACACAATCGCACACTTACCTGACCCGCGCCCTAACCCTAACTCACCTAACCCGCCCTAACCCTCACGTCCACACAATCACACACATACCTAACCCATGCCCTAAACCTAACTCAACTAACCCACCCTAACCCTCACGTCCAAACAATCGCACACATACCTAACCTGCACCCTAACCCTAATTACCCTAACCCGCACTCAATCGCACACTTACCTGACCCTGACCTGTAACTTTCCACCACAGCACTGAAAATACCGAAACAACAGAAATGGACAACCAAATTTTTTCCCTAGGAAAAATTTGGTTTTCTGTTGCTTCGATATTTTCAACTTTCGCGTAATAGGGTTCGATATTAGAACATTCGAAGTTTTGAAACTTCGATGTTCTAATGTAGACCCATAAGAACATCCTTCTATCTTGATCAACTTCTAAGTAAGGGCATGGCATCTAGTACCAGAGAGGTCACTGTACCTCTGATTTGACTTCATTAAACCCATCACAGAATAAAATACCCCCTTTGGTAAGCAGCTGAACAGACACATGCAGCAACTAGAACATCCACAAAGTTCCTTACAAAGAAAATATTGTAAGTAAACACATTGTTCTACATTGTTTACTTCAAAGCCATGTCTGTTTATTCTGTATCACACAGATGTCTGAGAGGTGATGTCCCTGGACTCTGTTTTGATGAACCTTTTGGGCATCCACAAAACAAACATCATCAAGAACTACTAGATCAAAAGACTTAAATTTTGCTTGTGAAACAAATAGAGCATGTTGGAGAGACAGATATGTTTCTCAGAGAAGTCCCATTCTCTGCAACACGCTTCCCATCCATATGAAGCACGGTTCCTTTCTAAACCTATTTAAGTATAACTTGGACCAATAGATGAGTAATTGGAAATTAACCCCTGGTCTGGCACCTATGTTTCTGATGGACAATACATTACACCTTGTAGAAATCAAATTTGTGGATCACATTTGGGTTACATGGCTAGGTTTATAATGTCTTAGTGGTCATTAATGTAGTATTCACCTATGAAACTTAATTTGATCTTGCATTGATACTAATGCACTTTCTGTGTTGCAATGTTCATCAGCTGAATTTGCGTACAATAGGCTCTGTGGGGGTAGCAAAGGCCTTAGCCAGTATGTGAAAGCCTTTGAATGGGCAGTGCAGCCAATCCATTGCAAAGTAAGTAAGACTGTTCTTCATCTTGTTCCATGCTGACTCGTACCAGATCCCCCAGGAGTCACACTGAGTAGTTAGCCAGTTGTTGAAGCCAATCATTTTTCTTTGTTCCTAAGCATCATTCATGGAGAAGAGAAGATTCTGTTCAGATATTAGAGTCTTACCTGCATTTGTGACATGCAAACACAGTTCAAACATGTCTTTCTGCATCTCTATCTTGATTTTTTTTTTGTCCAAAGTCATTCACTCCCATATGCACAATTACCATGTCATACTTGCATTTGTTTTATGCAATGGTTCTAAGGGCCTTTGAGTCACCTGAGATCATGGCACCTGAAATACAACTCACTGTCATCCTGGCTTTGTCCAGGTTAGTGAGTAGGAGATTGTTGTGTCTCACTAAGGCGTCACTAATCACTAAAACATTTTTTGTTCTTGGAGTAGTCTGGTGTACTGAAATTGAAACCCTTTGTCTCATGGCGAGTCTTTATTAAAGATGAGATATTGTGTACTGTGATGTTTTATTTTGATTTTTGTTGAGACTTAACCTTTACAAGTCTAGGAAGTCTTGGTGAGGATTTCTTTACGGTGTCAACATATGACCATACGTTATATGTAAGGTCTGGATGCATATCGTGTGATATGCTAGTGTGATGCAGACAATCTTTGTTTTTTGTGAGACATCCATATCTATTAGACAACTGCACCTCTCACAAACAGTGTTATTTGCATTTAGGAGGAGTTCAATATCTATGACCATAAGGCAATTGCTACACTGCTTTAGGACACCTAGCACCATGAGGCTGGCAACAAAGGGGCAAGAAGTAAGTTGACCTTGCAAATTGTCCAGTGTGAAGTAAAACTTGGTTGATTGAAAGAGAGTTGCAGAGTTTAAATAAGAGAGATTTACAGTTTATTGAGACAGTTATAGGTTAAGAAATGGTAGCTAATGCAGTTATATATGCATACTTATTTAAGTAACTGTGCAGCTTAGGTATATATGTGAATGTAATAAGACAGCTTTGAAGCCTTAGTTAACAATAGTGTGGAGTTATTTGTAGTTGGTTTGGGTTAAGTTGCTTCACCATAGTGTTAAGCTATTTGTAGAAGCTGTGGGCCAATTTGAGCAATGCAATACCACTAGGAGATGCTACAAGCTTCTTTTATGGTGGTAGGTGTGTGTCCTCACATGTTATGCAGTTTTTCACAGTTTGCTGCATCTGTATATAGCAAGAGTTTAATTATTGAGTTTAATTACAACAAAATCTCAAAGTTTGCCACTAATCATCCCCATAAAGCCCATCATTGTTCTGCTGTTCTACAACTTAACTGGCTAGAACTTCCAAACCTGATAACCTTAAACCAACTTACCCTCGCCTACAAAATCATTCATAACCCTCATAGCTGCCTTGCAATTTCAACCCTTCTCCAACTACAGGTACACTGCAGGTCCCTTAGGTCTTCCAACAGGCCACTGCTCAAAATAACACAATCACATAACTGCCATGGAGACTCCCTCTACTCTAACAAAATAACTAAGCCCTGGAATGTTTTTCCCCCTAAGCAAACAGTGTACCTCCTGCTACTCTTCATTTAAAACCAAAATAAAAGAATATCTTAAAAGCAACTGGCTTTGTCCCTGTACCCCCCCCCCCCCTGGATAACCCCTCTCTCCTACTAATTTCCTCTCCTATGTTCATTGCACCTTTTCAGCTCAACTGCTGTTTTTTATTTTTTTGTTCAGTGTCACAACTGTTTTTTCCTTGCTGCTTATTGCACTGTAAATGTTCAGTATTCCAAAATTTCAAAGTTTTAACATTCTATATCACTGTATATACATGCCTTGCCAGTTAGGTCTTCTAATTGCCTATTTCAGTCTTTCTGTTTTTACTTGGTTATCTAGATCCCTGTGGTTTACATTTCTACTTCTGTAGCTATAATGTAAGAATATTATCTAGTCTTTTGTTTATTGCATATAATTTGTATTGTATTTTTTTATTCTTTATGATGTAATTTCTGTATTTTTTTATCTGTCTTGTTTTTCTGGAGCTTTTCTCCCTGAGTCTCCACTGAAAACAGGCTACCAGCTCAAGTTGGACACTACCTGGTAAACAAATGTAAAATAAAAAATAAAATAAATTTGGGTGGGTTGTGTTATACTATGTACAGCTACAACTGTGAGTGCCTGCTTGAGTGGAGTGCATGTTGAAGACCCACTGCACTAAGTACAGCTCCACTAACTGCATCTCTGTGTAATATAAATTAAACAAGGAAAATGAAAGAGCAAATGACAAACAGCTAAAGCTCCAACCAGTAGTGTTTATCTTTCGAAAAACACAATAATCACCCTCACCAGGTTTAATCACCACAAACTCTAGATGAGGCACTCAACTGGCCAAAATTGTCTGTTTTGTCTAACTTGGAAACGTAAATAAAACATGACAATTAAATGAACTAACACTGATTAATCCACTTAACAGCACATATACCACTTAAAAAGTAGTTAAACTGTAAAGCAAATTCAATTAATAGCTGTAGCTACAAATTCAGAGGAAAAACACAGTAAAATGCAGACCATGACAGAACCCACATAAAACCTCCTCATTAATTAGTCCCAGCAAAGTACTCAATTGAAGAGCAGTGCAAACAGTAAAATGCCTTCAATTAATAGTCACAACTTTGGATTCAAGGAGAACACAATAAAATATAGAAATAAATATAAGAACTACTCAAAACTGGTTTAAGTAACTAGTTGACTTTAAGTGCAGTAGGATAAATATTGGATCCTGTTTCCAGGATGTAAAATGGAGTCAAAATGACAGATAATTTGGTTTTAGTTTATGAACAGGAGCTTCATATTTCCAGTAGTCTTAGAATAAGGCAACAAAGGCCAACTGTTGGTCCAATATACCTTAATGGGGGAAATGAAAGCACCAAAGAAAACCAGCTAAAGCTCTAACTAATAGTGTTTATCTTCTTAGAGCAGCAGCAATCACCCCTACTCTAACCAGGTTTAACCATCATAACCTATAGATGACTTAGACAGCTAGCCAAAACTGGATGTTTGAAAAGTGACTAAAAACACAACCAGTAAATGCAACAACATTGATTAATTAACTTAATAAACAATGTCAATCGATGTTGTCTGTGAAACATAATCAAAGAATACTAATAAGTGAACACCCCGAGGGAAACCTACTATTTGCTGCAGACGTCTCCACCCCTGTACCTGGATAGTTATAATGTATGTACATACTGACTAGTATAATTAGTTTCCAAACTTAAGCCTACAGTCCCTCGTACATCACTACAGCCATTTATAGCACCTCTATCCCCCCTCCGCTCTCTAGTTACTGTACTCCCTGTTCGACTCTTAGCTGTACCATAGGTACTGATAAGGGATTCTTGCCTTTTCTGTGCTTTATCTGACCTCTGCTGTTTAATTACATTTAGCAATATATTGCCCTGTTATTGTAAGCTCTATCACTGCTCTGTTCCCACCTTGCCTACTCTCTGCTTCACAAATTATACCATGCTTTTAACTCTTAAATCTCTGCTACACCCATTGTTCTCTCTCATCTCCTGCATCCACTCTCTACAACACAGCACTCTACTATACTTACCTGTACTAGCTGATTGTTTTTCACAGCTTGCTCTACTTGACCTGTGCCAGCACTATAGCACTATCTGTACAGCCTTCTTCCTTACTTCCCTTTCTTTTCCCATGCTAGGATCCTAAATCCTTGCCCACACCTCCTTTGATGTCTTTCACTGCTTAAAATTGTACTCAGAGCTTGGCACCCTTTCTTTCTCCCCTTTCCATGCCACCCTGTTGACCTGCTAGTGAAATACAAACACTGTAATGGCCTTTAATAAAAACACTGCTGCATTTGCTGTTTTTCTGTATTCACACAACAAAGTAAGTTTATATTTGTTTTGTGCTTAAACAGCTTGGTCTCTCTAAGAGAATTTAACAGTGCATATATGCTTAGTGTACCAGTGTATACACAGATATCTGACTTATACCTATAACAGTTTAGATAGCAACACTGTAAATAAGCTCCATTTTGACGGCTGTAATTCCTACATCCTTGCAAGCATGTACAACCTGTTTTATGCCAGCATGTTAACAGACACTAAAATACACAGCTCATTTCATGGAAACTGCTTTGACCTGAAATACTGGAATTATTTGCCATTGTAAATATTAACATTTCCTGCCTGTACAGCTACTGTTTCTGGGTTTTATGTTTCCTGTGATGTACCAAACATTGATTATACTTAGTGCAGCATAAATGCTTGTATCCTTGAATCAGTCTGTTACTAGTGCAATGCAATCCAGTGTGGGGCCACTGTTGAATCCTATGCCATTACCATAGCTAGCAGGAGTGATATATTACATGGTGTTATATATTTAAAATAGGGGCATATGACATTCCATCAAGACTCACTCAATTAATAGTAGTGTTTCTCCTATTCTTATTGCTCTAAAAAGAAAAGCACTGACTGTGACACGGTCCTGGTGCTGGTTCTAATTTAACAATATAACTTAGTTTGTGAGGTTTCCTCACTTAATCTGTATTTGTTTCTTCATAGACCTTTACCAATCTCCCACATCTTTTCCCCATAGACATATCCATCCCCCAAATTATCTGGAAAGCTGTAGTGCATGCTTTAGATTCACTCTGAAATATTCGGAACAAAGTATTGTTTTTCTTGATGTCTGTTTGTCTGTTAATGAAAATGGCACTTTGCAAACCTCACGGTATAGGAGGGAATGTCAGAGAAATAATTAGTAACATCACTCTAGCATGCACCCCACACATGTGATTCTATATTAGATCAATGAAACGGCATTACAGCGAATGCCATTTCTCCGACACATATAGACCGAAATCTGAAAATAACAAAGGCTCAGGCCAGTGATTTTTTTCCCATGGAAAAAAATCGGTTGGCCTTGAGCCATGACATTGCCCTTTACTCCACTGTAGTGCAATCTCGGAGTTGGTATATTTAGTTAGGGTGTGTGTGAGGGGCACAGCCCCTCATGTTGGGGGGCTGTGGGGGGCAAAGCCCCCCCACTTTATGTTTGAAATTGTGCGTATGTGTTTTTAGTGCAAGCGATTTCATTCCCAGGGAAAGAAATTGCTGTTTTGAACCTTCATGGTTTAGTGAGGTTGCTGATTATGTGTTGATGAAGAGGCGTTCGATCGACCGCTGCTTCGAGCATTTAATATAGACCCACACATATTTATAGAAAAGTCTTGAAAGGCCAGTTTCATAGAACGTCTAGGCTACATACTACAATCAATTACTTTTTTAACAGCTACAGAGTAACCAAGTAAGGACTTTGTGAACAGTGACTATCGTTCCAATGAAGTAAAGCTTTCTTTTTTTGAAGATGATGCACTCAGATTGATTATAAGCAGACCTTATTTTGTAAGAGGAACCTAATCCTCTGATAATAGGAAAGTTCCTGACTCAAAGAAATTTGATAGCATTCACTTTATAGCAATGATATAGGGACTGTATCTGATGCCATTAATAGGAACTGGCCGATATTGCTTATAGATGACAAAATTAGTAAGATTGTGGGTGATGAACCGAGCTTTCTTTTCAAGAATAACCTGTCACTTGAGATAGCTCTGTCTAGGGTAGATCAAGGCTGAGAGCTGATAGGTTGGGTACCTTTCCATGTCGAATATGTAAGCATGTGGTCTGATATCCAGTACTAATTTGTTTGTACATCTGATATTGGACATTAGCTATAGCTTTAGATATTATGCAGACTAAAACTATGAACTTGGTATATCGGGCTAGCTGTAGACTGTGCAATAGTTTTTATGTAGGTAAAACAAATATACTTTTGAAATAATGTATTTTATTACATTTAGTGATATAAGAAATGCTAATTTATCTAATGCCTTGTACAAACATGTTGTCAAAAAAGGAAATATTGCCAGCAAAGCTTGCTGGAATTTTGTAAATAATTACATGTCATTTGTGAATATTAATATGATTTATATAGAACTGTGACAGAAGGAAATACTGCCAGCCCAGCTATCTGGAACTTTATAAATAATTATATGTCAGTTGTGAATGTCAACACGATTCATATGTTGGTGTTACAAATGTATTAGAACTGTACATTACGTGTATATCAAACTGCTGGTACAGAAGTATGTGTGAAAAGGGTTTGTACAGTACTGAGCTTAAAGATGCATCCACATTGTACCCTACTGGAAAAGAATAGAAACTTTAGTAAAATAGTTGAAATTAAATTGTTTTATAACTGCGCCATATAAGTTAGTTTTAATGCAGCAAGGAGACTTAATGTCTAGAACAAGGGAGCCTTCTGCTTAGTTTTGTATTTTATTGTTTTATGTCTTCCAGCAGTTGCAAACATCTGAAGGCTATGTATTTTCACAGGGAGACGCTAAATGCTAGCAGTTTCTGGCAATGGTTGTTGAGCCTGGGAACTGAAGTCAGGCGACAAAAAGTGATGTCATGCTGCAAGTATCCCTGCAGTAATATTTGATATTAATTTAAGAACTCTCTGATAGCGTGACTGCGCATTTTGTATTTTGTCTTTGACCTGACAAGAACATCCACTCACCACTTCTGCCTTTCTTTTAGATTCAGTAAGGAATATAGTAAAGATTAGTTTAGATATTTTCTGTATTCATCTGAAACTGTCCTGCAATGTTGTTTTAAATATTTCCTGTGATTTTGAACTCTGAAGTTACTGTGATGATTTACTGAGTATTTTCTTGTTCTTTTATTATTTATTATTAAATATATTTAAACCCATCTTTGTGGCTGACGTTTGTGAGACATATTTAAGCTCTGAGAGTACTTGCATATGTATTTGGTACCACTGTGTAGGCCACTCCTAATAGCCTTGTTCTTGGTCAGACTACCATTTGGATTAATAGTAATGTTACACAGTAGGATTGGGCATCCTAGCTAATAAGGGGTTCTGGTGACAGTGATAACTACCTTAATGTCTGAGCAGAAGGGAGCATAGCTAGTAAACCTGTGCTAGCCTTTCCCAGGTGTGTGTGTGTGTGTGTGTGTGTGTGTGTGTGTGTGTGTGTGTGTGTGTGTGTGTGTGTGCGCGTGTGTATGTGTGTGTGCAAAACAAATCTCCAAAGTGTGTGCGTCAACTTCTTGGGCAGGGACACAAAGCACTGGTCGGACAGAGAGAGTGTTGGAAGACTTTTCTTGGAACCCTGGCTAAGGCCTCAGCTCTATAGCTGTGCTAGTGGGGAGTCTTGTTGGGGATCTGGAGAAAAAGGAAGAAACCAGCCCCAGACTGACTGTGGTCTCTGTGAGTTCTTAAGGGAAATTGCACTTTACTGTGTAGGCAATTGTCATCCTCCCAGTGTGTACGTCCCCCACTGTTGCCAGTGGTGAGGATTGAGGCTCCTTGATTACTGGGCCAGTGCTGGGGCTTCACACATTTCAGATAATGTTGGACATTCCTTTTAATTTATGGTCTTGCAGGTTATTGAAGATAATAAAAGAGGTGGGGACTTGTTGAATGTGACAGAAATAGCTGAAATGAAATGGATTGCCACTTTGCAAGCTGATAAAGCTTTAGGTCTTAATGGGAATGTACATTTAAAACCTGCCTTGAAGGCACGGAGATTACATTATTGAGCTTTATTACATCTGTTCTCCTATTTACTAATGATTATTTTAAAAATGGAGTACTTTTTCCTTTATGATTAGATATGAAGAAGCACATAAGTGTGAAAGTTCTAATCTCTCTTTTTATTTGTTATTTTTATACTAAACATGCTTAACATGTATGCTTTTAGCTATGGTTGTTGGACTGGTTCTTATTTGGTGGATAACTCTTTTCAAGGACTGACCTTTAGTTGCCTGCCTTACTTTTATATTTATTTCAGTTTAATAAATAACTACATGAAAAGATAATGATGGCTCTTTCTAAGATATATCAGATCCGCTTGGGATCATTATACAGTCAAATGATTCTTACTATTGTAATACATGTTAATACTCATTAGTGCAAATGCAAAAGCACCTCCTGCCTTAAGTGGTTAACAATGTAAACACAACAAACTCCTACTCAATGGCAGACATCACAGTTATAATGCATACCTGAGATAGATCTAGACACGTGAAAACTTCCTGAACAAAACAACAGCCCCTGAGGTATCACCTTCCTAAGCCAAGTCTGTACCTTTCCTTTCAGAGCTACTTGCAGTTTAAAGAAACATAGGATGGGGTTATAGTTCTTGTGTACATAACCAAGTGTATGTATGCACACATAAATGCATGCATGCTAATGCGGGCACACACGCACACACACACACACACACACACACACACACACACACACACACACACACACACACACACACACACACACACACATCCTTTCTCAAGCACCCAGATAAATGTTTATTTCAAATTACCTATCCAAGTAGATACAGTAAAACACTGAACTGCGTTTTTCAACATATCTTGAGAAATAATTGAATTTCTGAAGGAAAGAAGAGTGTGTTGTGCTTCTTCAATTTATAAAAGGCTGCCTACCACTTTTACTTACCTTGATTTTTTTAAAGAGATTCAAGCAAGAATTATTCATATGGACTGTAGGCTTATTTTAGTTTTACCATCACTGGTCCATTACACCTTTAACAAACCAAGCTAGTAACTCAGAACTATGCCTTATATTTGAATATTTCAGTAAATTCCTTTATACTAGCATGGCCACCATGACTGGGTGTTTTTCTTAATCCCTTGCTCCGACTGGCTACTATGAGTCCATGTCAGTTTGCACATGTTCTCCTGACCAGGGACAACACTGTATTACATAACATCATGATGGATAAGGGCTGACCAGGCAGCCTTATGAATGTCTGCAGTACCAGTACACAGTCTCTTGTTGGCCTTATTTGGCATCCTACATTTCAGTTATTTGAAAAAAGTGAGACTAACCTTCTGCAGGTAGGCAAGGGCTACTAACATACAGAAAACAAAAAAAAAAAAAAAACAGAGTGAGCTAATAAGTGCAACTCAGGCTCCCAAATGTATGCATTTTATACAACACTGTGTCCAACTGGTAATATCTGGATGGGAAAGCCTACTGTGTTGCCACAGGCATGGCAGACTGAAAAGTGACTAACCCTATAACAACTCCTGCTTTAGGGCATATTTTTGATTTGTAATTTCTCCTACAGTCAGATGCTCCTATTCCATAGTCAGAGTCGATACTTATGTCCTCATAGACTGTTATTTATTTTAATGTTTGAGATACCATTTTATATTGTAAAACTGGGTTAACATATGCATAACATGGCAATGACAGTAAGGAAAGCATGTTAGCACTTTGGCCCATATTATACATTGAGGTTTCAGTCACCAACAGGTTATTATGATCTTCCTCTCATGTTCCATTTGGGAGGCTCAGACCTCAGGCTATGGCCAATCACATCAGCTAACTTTTAATAAATAACAATATCATTCACATACTTGCCAACATTGTTGTGCTTACAGTAATGATCATTTGTTTTTCTCTGGTTAAGGTTGACCTGTTCTGCTACCATGATATAACAGTTATTACTAAGAATTTGACTGTTTATGTAATATGTCTGGAGAGCTACTTGTAGTTCCACACCCACACAAATGTGTACCTGTTGTTTGTATACCCCCTCCACACACAAATGCATATTCACACACAAGGTTGGGTGAAGATGCTATTAGAGTCCACTGTGTCCATTGTTGGAGTAATATTACTACTTTCCCTTGGCTAGCATGAGTATAAACATATACACACACATACACAGAAGTTGAGATGATGGTGCTAGGATTACAGTCCATTGCTGGGGTTACATTTATTCCTCCAGCAGTATTGGTCTGACATGTCTGCCATGCTCAAATCACATGGTCACAAACTGGCAGGATGATCCAGATGATCAAGGGCTGGGGATGATACTTCATAGGTGCATAGGTTCATAGGATGATACTAGGCTATTGGCCCTGAGGCCCTTATAAGCCTAGCCAAAAATTTCACCCATGTTCCCACAAAGTCAGGACTTGTTTTTCCTGTCCAACAGGGACACAGGTGGGATGCCAGTAGTATATTTTCTGTTTTCCATCCAGTCATACTTGGATGCCAACACTATTTCAAGGAAAGATGGAGGAAGCCAATAGGTGTAATGTAGAATGATGCTGTTGGGCCCATTTTTTCCTCAAAGTTAAAGCTGAAAAAGGAAGGTGAATGTGGTTTCCTTGGGTATACTGATTCAGCAGTCTGGAAGCCAGAATAGAGCTTCACTACTGTTACAGCCCAGTTCTCTGGTAGAATGGAGGCCAGTCCATAACCAGGACATGAGTCTGGCCCTAGACATAAGGCTGGTTCCTATTCATATATTAGCACTGGATCTCATAGCTACCACAGCTTCTGCTGTTTCTGGTGGGATTTATTTTGGAGATGTCCATGGACTAAAACACTAAGAGTGTATTTCTGGTTCATATCTTAGATGAACTAGACTGCCTGCCTATTTCAACAAATACTACAAAGTGTTAGTCTATCATTTGAGAACAAGATCTGTAGTGTACTAGTATGTCCATATTGCTTGCCTAGGCATTGGTTGATTAGAATAATTACATTTTGCTTAGAGAAAAATTGATGATCTTTATGGTCAGTTTTTTGTCTGTAGTAGAAATATAGCTTTGATAAAATGCTTGGTAAGACAAGATAGGGTAGAAACTATGAATGGAGAACCAGATATAAAGAAACACGTTACGTTTGCATTCCCCCAGTCCACTAAACAGACTGCTATCTCATTTTGCTCATTCCCTCCAAATCCACTGCTGTCTCATCTTTTTTCATGACCCCTCCAACCCACCATAGGGGAATTAGTTTGATAGTGGCTAGGTCTATTGAAGTTGCTTACTATAACTAGCTCACGGGTGACCACAGATCAATTATGAATTTGGTAAGGAATCCATTAACTCTTTTCCCGAGCTAAGTTGATGGAAACTCTTTAATGGTTACAGAATTTTTTATTATTCTCCACTGACCACATCAACTCTCATTCTTTCACTCAGAATCCCTTTGTAATATTAATTTGGGTTTCTTAAAAAAAAAAAAAAAAAGATCCAGGCATAGTGACATCATGCATCCAGAATTATTTTTCAATTTTCAGTCTTCAGAGTTCTTTTGTGACTTGCTGAATCCTTACCCTCTACACCTGCCTCTGCAAATAGTCATCTGGAAACATACATGGTTACATTGCTGGATTTACTGTAAGAGAAGTGATTAGAATAATTTTAACAAATAGGAAACCATCTATGGATATATTATCCATCAGGAATACATACCTTGTTTGTCAAAAATTCTTATCACATAAGCAAGTAATACTCATAGGTGACTTAAATTACCGCAAAGCTAACTGTAATTATTTTACCTCCAGTTCTGCTATTGAACAAGGATTTATAGATATGTTAATTCTACAGGGTTATACGCAACTAGTTAATGAACTAAACAGGCAACAACATTTTGACCACTGTTTATTAACATTTAAAGTCTTCTCTTACAGTTACACAACCTTTTGTATAAAAAAACAATTAAAAATTAGATAATTACAATTACAGTTTATCTATAACAAACTGGCAAGACTTGCCATGTGCTGAACATGACATATGAGACTCTGAGCTAGAGAACACATTGACTAACTTAAGAGGAACATTTGCCAGTTACAATACATATAAAAACAAAAGGTCCCACTTACCTTACTAGATATCCCCAAAATTAATTATTCTATATAGAAATGAATGTGCACTTAATTTATTTAGCAAATATGATTCTTGAAGGTACAAATTACAATTTAATAACAAATCTAGAAAACTTAAACTTACCTTGACTACAGAGAAAACAAAATATGAAACTATACTGGCCCAAAGTTTCTAAAATGAAAACAGTTTTATAAGTTTATTAATGTTGAAATTCAAACAAGAAATCATATACAATTACAATTAATCGCAGGACAATACATAAGCCTAAGGAAATTGTCAGTGAATTTAACAAATAGTTTTCAAACTTTAGCCAGCATATTTTTTGCCTCTTCTTTCACTGCTTGTTGAAGCTTTAGCAGAATGTCTAGAGTCGAGATATCTTACAATTCTATTTGAGATTACTGATACACTTTTTGCCAAAAGTGGAACAACTTCTAATGGTCTAGGCAATATTCCTACAGTTCTAATTGCAAATATTAAAGCAAACTTAAGTCCGATTTTGATAAGATTTTCAATGGTACGTTAATGGAAAGCTACATTCCTACATCATGGAAAAATCCTCGGTTACATCCATAGACAGGGCAACCAACAAAAGACACAAACCTACAGGGAAGGTAGCCTGATGTCCTGGCTCAGTAAAAGTTATTTAATATGTCTTAGAACTCTTCTTATGAATCCTGACAACAACCAAAACAAAATTATGTGGACAACTAATGCAAAACTATAAAACACTTACCTTGAACTTGTATTCAAGCAATTTAGAGGGGTATATGTGGTTGATAAACGTGTATCAGAAAATAGGAAACAAAATGAAACATTGCTATAAGTGCTAAAGATATTAAAATCATATTAGAATCTCAGGGTAGCAAAGTGGCCAGAAGTAAAGTTATAGTGCAGCCTTTGGTTCACATTAGCAGGGGAAACAACTTCCAATAAATAGAGCAGAAAGTAGGTTCCTCAGAATATTTTAAAGTTGGGATGAGGGTTTTCTAACTTAAGGGATAATATGGCTAAAGTAAATAGGTGAAAGCAGGAGAAAGACTAATTCACCAACAGGAACCCTGTGCGAGCATACTGAGGGTTAACAGTCACATTTCAAGAGGATCTGAGGTTATAGTGTAAACCTTTAGCCATATGGGTGATAGTGGGGGCTAGACAAAAGTCTAGTAAAAATAATTGATACAGAAAATCCAGTATCTGCTTAATAGGGAGCTTCCTGACCCTTTGGATAACATTGCATTGATGTTTTCACCTAAAATTCAGGAGATTAATCCTGCAGATTGTAATGTGAAGATTTTGGAGTGCAGTGTATACAAACTGGGTGAGTGAACAAAGTAATTGCCTTGGGGGGAAGAGGGAACTACACCAGAGGACCTGGCAGATGATACAATACTTCATGCATACATAGCTAACATACAGCACTGCCAGATGTCTGCAGGAAGACACAGCATATGATGGAATCCTTGTCACCTTTCCTGAATGACGGTTGTCATCAATTTGCCCTTCTACTGCACAGAATTCATAGATCATGCAATGCTTCCAGGAACTGTAAATCTGTCATTTTATTTCAGATGACTGTAGAGGACCATTAGCACTTGAGTTTAGGTATTAATACTTTGTCTCCATTTCCTAACATAAGAACTGTATGTTAGCTCAATCCTAGCAAATGAGTTAGGATTTTTGCCACCTCTATTAGGTAGCATTTTATACAGCAAGCTAATGGATCAGTGCTATTTTATGCAGTATCATTTCACATTTAAGAAACCACAACTTCCAAAATGTTAACGATATGCTGATAAAATGTCATTATAAATAATGACTATAACCACCTTTAAAGACAGCGCATTAACTTTAAAGATTGTGAGAGATGTGCACTGCTTTAGTTCTGCTGCTGGAGGAAATAAATGGCCTATTTTCTGTTAAGTTCTTGATGCATATTACAAATGAAGCACAATACGTTACACTTTTTACTGGCAGCACATCTGCCATTAACTATGAAACCCATCAATTTAGAGCACAGCTGCACTAGTTCTGCATTATGCCCTGGAGTATAAATTTTGAAACTGTAAACTGTCCTAGTGAAACCAACTTACAGAGCTTATAATAGCAATAATTTGTTTCAGATCTCATATTGCTGTGTCTTTTCAGTTTGCTGTTAGACTTAAATGCCAGTGATTATTTTGCAGTACTGATATGCAGAGAATATCCTACAACTGGGCTCTTCTCACTGAGGAAGAATAAGCCTATCTGGTGCAGAATGTTTCAGCTTACATTTAGTTCTCATCACTTCCAGTTATTTTTTGTTTAGGGGTTGGGATGGTGGCCTAAGGGGTTGGCTTAAAATGGCTCACAAGGGCAGGTAGCCTAGTACTAACCTATGAAACCTATGAAACCTATGAAGAGTGGAGTCAATCTGCCTTATTTTGGACAGATTATTCATTACAAACAGTTGTCTGTAGCTCCAAAGTTCATATTATACCTGTTAAATGGAGTGGCATAAGTTAGTAACATCCTGATAAATACCGGTACATACATGGGATGTCATAAGTGCGACAACACTCTCAACATAGCTACCTATGCAAGACACTTGTGGAACCCAGAATTACTGAACAAAACTATCCAGGCTGTGGCAAGAGGCTGAAAAGTAGCATTAATCTGTTGACAAAGACTAATCAATTGCAATTTGAGATTAAACTTATTTACTGATGTGCTGTCTCCCATTCCATTGTGGTTAACAACAAAACCTAGAACACTTCTTTATGTAGTATTATAGACATATGCTCTCATAGCACATAAGTTTACTGCTTAGAGTTCACAACACGCTGCTTACTTTCTTGCTAGCTGCTAGGAAACAGCATCTGTCTGCATTACCTTACCCAGATGAATCTGTTTATACCATCTTGGCCTGCTTCCCTTAGAGCTATTATGATTTTGCTTCAAAACTTGAATCATAGACAAGATTGCCCAGTGCAATGACGTTGGCCTCCTAACCAGCACATCGCAATTTTAGAATCCCATAGAATAAAAAAAAAATCATTGAGGTCATGAGGACTACAGTAACCCAGTCCTTAAATTGTGCTACAGCACAGAAAATGTTATTATTCAAGATTTGCAACATTTACTAGCGTCCATATCTGAAACAGCTAAAGAGCAAGACGGAGATAATGGACACACAGAGATGGTGACACAGACAGTGACAGGAATAAACAGTAAGAATTCTTACAGCCTGATCTGCGATGTCAGCTTTAAAACAGTTGTGACAGCTACAGTGTTATAAACTCAGCAGTAATGTATAGGGCAATTTACAAAAGACCAGTGTAAATGCCTGCATGGTTAAAATAATTACGTATTGCAAATCCTTTTATTCAGTCACCTGTCTGAAAATACTTAAGCTGTATCCTTGTTCTGCAGCAGCTGTCAGCAGCTGTGAAGTGGGTTGGGCATACCTTACTTCCGCATAAGTCTGCAGGCAGTATACAACTGCTTTTGGGCATGCTTTTCTGTGAGATTGTGGTAGTTAAAAACCAATAGGTAGTGTACTCACTGCTGTTAATCACCACTGATAGCTAAAACCTTGCTGTATAAATAAATAAATTAATTAATTAATTAATACATCCTTGTCAAGTACCTTTGTACATATACTTTATTTTGATCCCCCAACTACCCTGTGTACAGTTCAATTACAGGGTACAGAGTGATGGTCCACCATTAAACCACCTATCATGCCTTTTTTTATACAGGTTGTATGGTCATATTGTTAGTATATAAGCAAAGTGGTTACCCTCAGCACAAAAAATGCTTTTTTATTTTTCATTTGGTTTTTATTTATTTATCCTTTATTAACTGGGATAGTCCCATTAGGCTAGTCTTCAAGAGTACACCAAAAGTGGTATTTATGTTACAAGTGGAAAATTTTCAGGGGAATTAGGGAACTTCCCTCTACCTTTTTGAATAGGTGCCATGAGATGTTTTAGATCTACCTGAGTTACCACCAACTCAAGCAAACAGATCATCAGTTTAATGTCTCAGTTGATGGACAGCACATTTAGGAGTGCAGCTGTCCCCCAATGTTGCAATGCAGTGTCAATAATTTGAAAATTAATCCAATCACCTAGAGTGGGAGTAGAACACACAGCTTTCAGATCTTGTAGTGCCCAAGTCAGGCATGCCACCTGTTGAGCCACTGACATCCTCTAGTACTTTGACTGTTATCTTCTATCATTTTTTTTATGGAAAAGTAGGGGCAGTCTGAAAGTATACCTTCTATGTGATGTATTGCTTTTGTTGTCATTAATGTAGGTGGAATGGTCTACAAGGGTTTATTTTCAGTCAATACTTTGCTGCAATAGACATTGATAGAGAAAAAAACAGAACTATACTCAACCTCTTAGACATTTGAATTACAAAGCAGAGATTTATAGTACTTAAGTGATGTTCTTCATCTCACATTGCTGCAGTCCTTACACTTGGGTAGTCCGCTGTCCTCGGTCGGCCCGAATATCAAAGTATAAGGCTGACGTCGGTCAAGGTGCATTAGACTGACATCAGGACGTCAGGGTACAAATGCGCATGACCGACGTCATATCCCCAGTCTTTTTTGCCGCATGGTCCGATGCAGAAGCAGCGTTGCAAGTGCCGTTCGGCGTTCTGAAATTTTTCGAATTCGGAGTTTCAGACCGAGTCAAAGTTGGCTAAGTACCCGTTGGGAATATTTTAGTTTTTTCTTGCCTCAGTGGTTTACCGGATGTCAGAAAAAGTGAATAACTGTATTTCTTGTGGGAAACAGATACCGCATAGAGATTATCATACTTTGTGTATTCCTTGTTTAGGGCCTGAGCACGACGTTGTTGGGTGTCGCTTTTGTGCTAGATTCAATAAGGGCACTATTAAGAGAAGGTTAGATTGTGCCAGGTTAGTCTTCGGGAAGCGGTGCAATTATAATATGCCATCGGATGCTCCGGCGTCCGCTTCTTCGAAGAAGCGCAAGGATAAGGCAGCTAAGCCCAGGGTAGACGAGTCGTCCGTACCAGACACCGGTTCTTTAGAGGTGTCGGTGGAGCCGGTGGTTCCACCGGAGGTTTCTCTGGAGTCCCAGGGGGAGACCTTGTTATTGCAAGATGTGGCCTCTCAGGAGGCAGGTCAGGCTGAAGGAGCTTCTCAGGTTACTGTACTCCCCTCCCTTCCCAGGGTGGTTAGGCCTTCTCCTTCTGTTTCCAAGGCTTCTCCCAGAGGCAGGCCAGGTTTAGCTTCAGTTGGTGTCACTCCTAGTTCTTCAGGATCTGTGCCCAAGAAGCATATGCTTAAAATGGCAGAAGATTTTATTACCTTGATTAGGGGTTCTTTGCCCCCTCCTGATAAGAGGCCTAGGGTGGAACCTGAGTTGGGGAGTTTTGAGCAGGCTTCAGATGTTTCAGAGTCTTGACTGAAGACTTGCAGGAGTACTCTCCTTATTCTGATTCTGATGTGGATGATTCTACTCCTTCTGCTTCTCCTCCTGAGGATTTTTCTTTTTCAGAGACTCTTCATTCTATGAGAGAGCATTTTAAGTGGGAAGGTCAGGACTTCTCTGATTCCAGGAAAAGGCTTAGGGAATTTTTGTTTTTACCCCAGCATAGGCCTTTGGCTATACCTCCTGTTCTGGATGTTGTGGAGGATGTGTTTGCAGAGGCCTCTCTTAATCCTGATTCTTTGCCTCCTGCTCCTGTTAAGCCGGATAGGTATTATAGGGTGCCTGAAGCTCATAAGTTTCTTTTTAAGAGTCCTAGGGCGGACCCAGAAACTGTTAGTCAGGGGCCTAAGGGTGTTAAGGCTTCTGTTGTTAAAAATCCGGTTCCTCCAGATAAAGAGGCCAGGGCTTTGGATAGATGGGGAAAGAAAGTCTATACTTCTTCCACCCTGGCTATGAGGGCTCTGAATTGCCAGTTTCACATGCTGAAATACCAAAACTATCTACTGTCTCAATTGAAGTCTAAGGTAGATGCTCTAGCGGAAGGTATTGACTGTAAAGAGTTACAAGATTTGGTACATGTCTCTGAGCAAGTGGGTAAGCATTCTTTGCAATGTGGTTTTGATGCTGTACAGGCCTCGTCTAGGGTGGCTGCCACTGGGTCAGTTCTTCGCAGGCACGCCTGGCTAAGGGATCAGAATTTATCTGACCATGTTAAGACAAGGATTTTAGATGCTCCTTTACAATCTGATGTGTTGTTTGGTTCACCTGTTGAGGCAGTCTTAAAGAAAATGGAAGACAAGGCTAAGTCTATGCAGACTGTTAAAGATTTTTTGCAGGTTCAGCCTCCGAAGTTTAGCAGAAATTGGCCTACCAAGGGGTGGACGTATCCTTCTTATGATTCCCAGTCTAGGGGTAGGTCTAGACGTGGTAGGGGCAGAGCTCAGGGCTCTTTCAGGCCTAGAACAGGGAGTTCACCTGCACAGTCTTCGAGTGAGGGCAGGGGTCAGTCCTTTCGTAAACAGACCCAATGACCTACCTTTTCAGCTGCCAGAGCCTTCTTGTCTGGCAGCACCTTTGGGAGGAAGGTTGGCACTTTTCAAGGAAAATTGGAGTTTAATTACCCAAGACAGATGGGTATTGGATATCATACACCAAGGTTACAGGTTTTATTTCCATACCTTGCCTCCTTTCAAAGGCATGCCAGACGTTCCTCCTCAGCAAAGAATAGAGGCTCACAAACAAATTTCTCTGCTGCTCCAAATAGGAGCCATACAACCGGTCCCTCTGTCAGAAGTGGGCCTAGGATTTTATTCTCGCCTGTTCCTAGTCCCAAAGAAGGGGAACACGTGGAGACCAATTTTGGATTTATCTATCCTCAACACTTATCTGGACATTCCCAAGTTCAAAATGTTGACGTTACAACAGCTTTTACCTCTGCTGGGCAAAGATCACTGGATGGTGACTCTGGATCTCAAGGAGGCTTACCTTCATGTTCCTATCAGGCTAAGTTGCAGGAAGTATCTACGTTTTCGGGCTGGGACTTCTCATTATCAGTTCTCTGCATTGCCCTTTGGCTTATCTACTGCCCAGAGTGTTCACGAAGGTTCTGGCTCCAGTGATAGCTTTCTTCAGGCTAAGAGGAATACAGATCTATCCTTATTTGGACGATTGCCTGATTCTGGCTCAAGGAAAGGACGAACTTCTTCATCATCTACAATATGTGATAGCAGTGCTAAGATGCCTGGGGTATTCTGTGAACGAAATAAAGTCCAGTCTAGTACCCTCTCAGGACATGTGCTTTCTGGGTGTGAGACTGAA
The DNA here is from genome assembly GCF_019279795.1 of Protopterus annectens. NCBI lineage: Eukaryota > Metazoa > Chordata > Ceratodontiformes > Protopteridae > Protopterus > Protopterus annectens. The sequence goes on from NC_056731.1 coordinate 1,389,233,759, forward strand.
TACAGCATCCCAGATGGCCTTTTTGACCCCGGACAAACAAAAGACTCTTTCTCTTTACTTCCATCAATTGTCTCATCAGTCCAGGCTGACTGCAAGGACAGTCCTTCAAGCCTTGGGGTTCATGGCATCTTGTATTCTGGTGCTTCCCAATGCCAAACTGCATATGAGGAAGCTACAATGGTATCTCAAAATGTATGGACACAGCACTGCCAAGATATGGACACTGTCATTCAGATAATACCTTGCATTCAAAAGGAATTTTTGTGGTGGGCTCAGGAATGTCACCTAAACAAGGGACTCTCTGTGACCCGGCCAGAGGCGAGTCAGATTCTAACGACAGATGCCTCAGACAAAGCTTGGGGAGCTCATCTAAATGGAAAGTGGATACAAGACACGTGGCCTGCCAGACTTCTGCATCTACATATCAACCTGAAGGAGATGTTAGCAGTCCAATTTGCATTAATAGCTTTCAAGGATTTACTTCTTCCAGGGCAGGTGTTGATTCTAACAGACAACACAACTGTCATGTGGTACATCAACAAGCAAGGGGGAACTCATTCTTATCCTCTGTGCAGACAAGCAATGATTTTGTGGGAGACTGCTCTCAGTTTAAAGTTAAATCTACAGGCAAGGTTTCTGCCGGGAGCACAGAACTCCTTAGCAGATGTGTTGAGCAGACAAATTATGGATCCCCACGAGTGGAAATTGGATCCTCATGTATTTCAGAAATTGACAGTGTCATGGGGAACTCCAGACATAGATCTGTTCGCTTCTCCACTAAACTACCAGCTGCCAAAGTTTTGCACAAAAAGTTTTCATCCCACAGCTTGGAAAGTGGATGCTCTTTCCTTCAATTGGAGCAATCTTCATGTGTATGCGTTTCCACCTCTGCCTCTCCTCCCAAAGGTACTTCTGAAGGTCAGACAGGACAAGCCAAAGATGATTTTAATAGCTCCAGATTGGCCTCGACAGCATTGGTACCCACTACTGAGAAGTCTGGTACGGGAGCCTCCATGGCCTTTACCTTCGATTCCTCACCTGCTGTCTCAGGAGAACAATCATTTACTCAATGTCAAACTTCACTCTCTTCATCTGACAGCCTGGCATATTCTGTTTTAAACCCTGGAGGGTTTCAGCTTCCACAGCAAGTTTTGAATGTTATTTTGGAGGCCAGAAGGCCTAGTACAAGGAAAGTGTACGCAGATAAATGGAAGAGATTTTTGTTTTGGAGTGCAGCAAAAGCATTTGATGTTTCTAAGCCTAATTTAAGTGTGGCTCTTCAATATCTTACTGAGTTACTGGACAAAGGTTTGTCCTTCTCTTCTATTAAGATTCATGCTGCCGCAATTTCTGCTCACTATGATTGTGACCCACCATTGTTTTCTCATCCTTTGTTTAAGCAATTCCTTAGAGGGGCAAAGAATATAAGACCCCCACGGAGAGCTCCTACTCCTGCTTGGGATCTCAATTTTGTGTTGGAGAAACTCACTCTACAACCTTTTGAGCCTGCAGCTACTGCTGAGTTGAAATATTTATCATGGAAGACTGCTTTTTTGTTGGCCATTACCTCTGCGAGAAGGGTTTCTGAATTACAGGCCCTTATGGCAGTTGAGCCTTTCTTAATTTTCCATAAGGATAGGGTATCTTTGCGTACTAATCCTTCCTTTATGCCTAAAGTGGTTTCTAGTGTGGCTTTAAACCAAACTATTCATTTGCCTACCTTTTATGCAAACCCCCAAAATAAAGGGGAAAAGATTTTGCACACTTTGGATATACATAGGCAGTTACGATATTATTTGAGCAGAACTAAAGGGTTCAGGCAGTCTCAGCAGTTATTTGTTTCTTTTGCTTTGAGTTCTCAGGGCAAGCCTGTGTCAAAACAAACTATTTCTAAGTGGATTGGGTTGTGCATTGCTTTCTGTTATTCCCATCATGGCAAGGAGGTTCCAGCTGGGATTAGGCCTCATTCCACTAGGGCTACTGCCACTTCAACAGCCTTTTTAAGGGGGGTGGCAACTAAAGATATCTTGGAGGCAGCTACTTGGAGTTCAGTGCATACTTTCTCTAAGCATTATCACCTTCCACTTTACTCTAAATCTAGGGCTGGTTTTGCCACTGCTATTTTACAGGGCATTTTGGCAGCTCCTGCTTCTTTATAGTTGTGCCATCCTCCCTTACCTCTGCTTTGGGATTCTACCCAAGTGTAAGGACTGCAGCAATGTGAGATGAAGAACATAGTACAGTTTTGTACCTACCATAAATGTAGATGTTCGAAGATCCACATTGCTGCAGTCCAATTTACCCTCCCTCCTTCCCCTCTGTAGTTAGAGGCGGTTGTGTGGGTTGGATTGTAAATATTGTGCATATTGTATATATTGTACATATTATTAGTGCTAGGGTGGTTGGTTGTTTTGTTGTCTTTGTGTTTTGGCCTTTCTTGTTAGGGTCTTCTGACATCTGTCCTGATGTCAGTCTAATGCGCCTTGACCGACGTCAGCCTTATACTTTGATATTCGGGCCGACCGAGGACAGCGGACTACCCAAGTGTAAGGACTGCAGCAATGTGGATCTTCGAACATCTACATTTATGGTAGGTACAAAACTGTACTTTTTAGCTAGTCTGAGAATTCAGACACATTCAGTGAACATTAATTAGACATTTAGACTGGAAAAAACAATGAATAACTATATTCCCTGCTTTCTGGAAGTTGATAAATTTTAGATGTTTTTACCAGAGTGATCTGTCATTGGTATTCAGAATGCTACATAATAAAGTTAAGCCAGAATTTTCACCCATTTCGTATTAATTTACTGTTTACATTTACTACTGGTTTGATTGATAAATGCATTAATTAACTTTTTTTTATCCCTTGTACTATTCTGATTCTGCATATTTCAGGCCCAATTCCATTTTCAGAGATGCAGTTTGGCTGATGTGCTGATGTTTGCTTTTAGTTTCATCAGTCTAGAAATGTCAGCCACTGGTAACTTCCATTATATATAACAATGAGGGAGAAGTAAAGCTAGGGTGAGGAGAAGGGAGTTGTTGCCCGAAGCACAAGTTGTAAGGTGGCATGACTAGCAGATCCCTTGTTTTTCCTTTGGCAGTTTTAAGGTCCTCACACAAACATGATGGCAGGGAGTAGAGCGGGTGGGCATTAGCTCCTGGTATTCATCCTTTAGGAAGGAAGGAAAGAGTACCAGATCAGAGAATGTACTTTTTCCTTTTTTATCTCATGCAGAATGTGAGGACATGTGGCATTAGGACCTGGTGGTCTTCACCCTAGGGTTAAGCAGATTCAGGCAGAGAAGCTATGTGAGCGGCTACGGTGTTGCTATGAAGTATACCTGTTTGTTGGTACCTATCTTGTTAATTTAATCCATCTTTAATTTGTCTTATTCCATTCAAGACAGATACAGCATATTTTTCTGTGCTGTGAAGTTTACTTTTGCAAGTAATTGACTTATGTCAGAAACACATTTTGAGTATTTAAAATGCCATCTCTTGGACAGGGTAGCATGGCAACTTCTTTTGTAATTATTATTAAATTGCCCATGATATTTCTTGAATGAAATCCATATAAACAGTTTACTCACACCGCTATAAACCCCTCCAAGTGTAAACTACACATATCTCACATTTATTTAAGGAATAACCCATGGCTGGGTATGGGTAATGCTGGATTTACCCACGGTTGGTGTAGTTTGGTCACGAGGGTGAAGCCCAAGTAACCAAACAAAGCCACCCGTGGGTAAATCCAGCATTGCCCACACCCAGCTGTCGGTTATTGCTATTACACAATGACATTATTTAAGAAAAAAAAAAACTTAGTTGTCTTAAAGAATGTCTTTGTATAACGCGTCTGTGCTACCCTTCTGCAGTTTTCCGGTATCCTGGGGCTTTATCTGATGTACTGCGCATGCGTATGGGACTTGTGTTCCCATGCTTATGCAGTACATCAGTGCTGTCCAGAGGTAGCAATGGAGAAATGAAGATCTCTGTTGACTTTCTTTAATTGAAGATAAAAAAAGAAATCAGGAGACTTTTTTTGTCTGGGAGAGCCGGGACAGACAAAATAAAAGATAACCAGGAAAGTTTCTTTAATTTTGCAGAACGTACCTGATTATCCTCTAATTTTGACCTGTGCCCTCTCCCTCGTTCATTTCAGGTCTTCCATTTTCTTTTTGGGGGCAAAAAAAAGAAAGACAAGTAAAAAAAATTAGGAGATATACTAATGGAAAAAAAAGTCCAGGCAACTGGATCTTTTTCCGTTAGTATATTGTTTGATTTACAATGGCCACGCTGATTGACCAGCCCAATCAGAGTGCTTGTTTTTAACTATTAATGGCCAGTCATTGTATAATTAAAATTGTATCCTTCCTTCTCTGGATGAACTGTTGCATCTATCCATCATGATGCTATGTGAAAGAACAATTCTTTGGTCCTTTTCTGAATCTTCCTTCCCTGACATACACAACTATATACATCAGCATCGCTACCATAGAGTAGTGTTATGAATTACTAAAGTATAAAATATTAAGCTACTTGTTGGAAGTCAAATGGTTGAGGAACAGAAAAAGTGCTCCAGTTTGCTACATGCTCCAGAATGTCCTGAGATTTACCAACGTAAGCTGCTGGAGAATTATATTTCAACAAACATATGTCCAGCATGTTTTCCCTTCACTAGTGTAGCTTTCAAGAAGGTCTATGCTCAGAAAAATCAGTGAATTGTGATATATAACTCTTATTCAGATAGTCATAAAAGAACTCTCCTGCTGTATTTTCCATAGTCTGTTACTTCATTCATTCACCCATTCTTTTGTTCACTCATTTATCCAGTCTTTTATTTATTTACTACCATTTGCTCTTAATTTATTCATTTATTTTTTTCATTTCCTATTCATTTTGTTAGTTTATTTATTTATGTTTTGGTTAGTCCCCCAAAGTAGATCATTATTCTCACCCATTGGAAGGAAGTACCCAAGCTGAGACATTCTCTAACTCCCTATGTAGTTTACAAAACTATGCATCTGTATGTTCAGTTACAGGGTGGGCTACCATCTCCACATTATGAAGTCACAAATAATATGCATGATGGAGAGCTATGTTTAACTGGCAGCCTCCACTCCATGAGACAGATGGGTATCCATTCAGCATCTCTACCTGTGATCATAGTAACTAATTAATTCTCTTTTTGTTAAAACTCAATGAAACATAACATAACCATATAAACAGCCACCAGCATACAACAAACAATACTGCATCTCACCACATCTAAAACAGACACCCCGAATCCCCAGGGTTTTGCAACTAAATCCTCAATCTCTAAATATATAAACTCCATGGTTGCACAAACTCAGATTAAAGAGAAAAAATAGTTTTATAAGAAATTAATGAATTTCCTTACACTAAAATACCTGACCTTTGAGCTCATGAGTTTTTGACTTCCAAACACCCCTCCCCGTCCAAGGTGTTTACCCTCACATGTGTCATATACCACCTCTGTATGCTGTCTTGTCTGTCTTCTCTGTCATCCTATCCAACCTACCTCCCCAAATATACCGACTATCCTTCCCCAACATCCCACTCTCACTTTAAAAAAAAAAAGGCAATCTGTTCTCCCCAAAAAATCTTGCCCCATACATAGCTGCCCATTTCACACACATGTCCACTGGGCACATGTAATCTGGTGTAACTGGCTTCACAACATATTACTGTTGTCCTCACCCCTCTCTCAGGGGTTTGAGTTTCCAAATCTACCTCCAAATTCAGTGTATAGTACAGCTGTTGCTGTAGCAGAAAAGGGCAGCTATGGACAGTCCCTACACCTGTCCTGCACATCCCTAGCTATTTTCCCTATTGTCTTTCCCTCTTTGTGTCCCCTTTTTCACCACTTTCCTATCACCCCTTTTTCTTTTCTTTTAAAGAAATTAGCACAGGGGTAAGTGGGAGTAAGCACTTTTAAGCAGTAGTAAGCAGGTTTAAGCCTATTTGCACTAGGGTAAGCAATGCGCACATAGAATAAGCAATTTTGAAGCTAACTCTCTGTAAGCATATTTAACCGGAAGTTAGCATTGCTTACCGTCATGCAAACCCGCTTACAACAATCTAGATATACAGATATATATATATATATATATATATATATATATATATATATATATGTGTGTGTGTGTGTGTGTGTGTGTGTGTGTGTGTGTGTGTGTGTCTATATATTCATATATATATTTATAACTAAAATATATTTGTATTACATATATATATATATATATATATATATATATATATATGTATATATAAATGTGTAGTGCAATCGCACATCGGAACCACATCCTGAACCTCTCACTGCAAAAGATATTAGTACCTATAGATATGTAGAAGAAGAGTAGATGTATAGGGTGCACAGTATATCCAACAGCCATTAGTCTTGTATTTGCCACCTGTTAAAATGTCCAGTGTTTCACTCATTCCCACAGATGATTATATTTGCATGAAACATAAACCACACACAATGCAAAGGACATGACACCACACACACGTATGCATAAACAAAAAAAATATATTTGTGTACCACTGAATTGTTTATGCCATTTGTTAAAGCATGTAGGTGTTTGAAATACATAATCACTGAATAATGCAAGTCTCACACAAAACAGTTGATGCAAGTAATGTGAAAAATATAACATACTATGCTGTCCAGGCTAAGGCCTTCAAGTAGTACAACAGTAAAATACACTTGCCTTGAAGATAAGGAACAACACTGAATTACAGATGTAGTTCAGCAGCCTCCACTTACACTCTGGACTCAGCCCCTGGGGGAGACATAGTATTTGTGAAAATGTCAATGTATCTGTTACATAACAATGCTTAACTTAAAATGTCACTATCACATTGACAAACAGAACTGTGTGTACCACTGTAAGCTGTAGGCCACCACTGTTCCCATGGGGAAAAGTATGGAAATGTACAGCCATATACCTCAATGTGTCTTAACATAGATATCCCTCAAATGTTGTAACATCCTAGGTTAAAAGCATTGAATACCCCTCCACCATAAAAAGTTGTACAAGGGCAAATAACACTGTGTACCACACACTGACCTCTGGAATGTACGAGGTCACACATGTTTTGTCCAGCTGTTGCCCTCATATATAGGGACCCTACCACACAATTTGTGTGGGAGTCCACACCATGACTGGAATGATAGCAGGAATGTTAGCAGTAAATAATGATAGGCCATTACCTAATGACCGCTTACTGTATTACATCAGGATAAAGCCTGGAATATATGTGGAGGACAAAGGCTGGTACACAGGGCCATATTTCCAATATTGCTGTTACACACTTTGGAAGTTGCTGGTGTTACAGGATTGGTTGTAACATATCTGTACTCAGGAATATGAAGTCAGAAACACAACGGAATGTAGCCATGTACTGATCGCAATCAACGGAGTTATGCCACTTATCTGTCAGACACATAACCTGTGTGGTGAGCAGACAAAACATAACAGCCATCCGTTGTGCCATCAGGTGGATAAGCCCACAGTTGAGAGTTATGCAGACAGACTACATTCCATGCAAAACTAGCATGTACACAAAAAAAACTGTAAAACCAGCAGTATGCAATGCAGACAACAGCAATACTTACACTCTGTCTGTAGTTCTTGAAACTTATACAAACTTGTATGTGTCCTGTCTCCGCAAGTCCTGTTGTGGAAGGTATTGCCACCTGCTGTCTGTAACAATGCTGCCTACACACTGGAAGGATGTCTTCCATACAGGCAAGGTAAAGGGACAACCCCCCACAATTTTGCATTCATTTATAGTAGTGGGTTGCTATGAGATTGGCTATTGGAAGTACTACACAGCTGACTTCATGCAATTAGCAAGTGGGAAACACCAACTGGTGCAGAGGCCATCATCTGATCCTGAGCAACATCTACAAAAGGCATGCTGCAACCTATCCAAATTAGCTCAATCCCTGTAGTGGAGAGAGAGACACACAGAGAGACTGAGAGAGAGAGAGGGAGATTGAGACCCCCCCCCCAAACAAAACAGAACTAAAAGTTAAAAACAAAAGTTATACAAACAGGAAAAACAGCAAACAAGCCAGACATCCTTGAGTTACAACACAGAAAAGAGCATACTACTACAACAGGTATGTGAACCATGACACCATTGTATATGAATGTAGTATTTGGTCTGTAATAATGGGACAGATGATTTTGAAGGCTTGATATGTGCCATCAAGACTTGCTGTAATGATGTCCTGCTGAACAACTGCTATGGACATAACATCTGGCCCTGTGAGCAGTAGGTCATACCTGCCAACTGTGTGGGTCTGCACAGAATGACAATATGTAACCCATCATATGTATATGAGTCTAGCAAATAGCTGAAGGTGGGAGAAATGAAGTCATTATACACACATGAGTGTCAGACCCCACCACCTGCAGAACAGTCATGCCAATGTGAAATGCTTCATGCACAAATGTCATAGGTGTGTAATAGGTCTAGCTACAATCTGTCCATATATATTCCCCCTAATTTGAGTCTGTGTCCACATGTGATGTTCTGTGTTGTAGCAAGGCAGAACAGTGCAGCAGTTCAGGAAGGAGTCTTAGTGTATGGACCTCATGTCTGAGGTCACTCTCTCTCTCTCTCTCTCTCTATATATATATATATATATATATATATATATATATATATATATAAATTCATGTCACTTCACTGAATGACCATTTCACTGACACCCATTTCACTGAGACTAAATCACCTACAGTTCATTTCATTGAAAGTTCATTTCATCCAAAGCCCATTTCATTTACAAGTAGTGGTCTTAGGCACGTCAAAGGTATACTGACTCAGCACAGCTCCTCGTGGTGTCCTGCACAGTGCTACAAGCAGCAGAGAGATGAAAGAGAGACTTTAAACAGGTTAAGTATTTTTTTCTCTACCTTTCTACCTGCGACTGCATTTTTCTCACCGAAAAGCGAGTCTCTAGCTATTCTAAGATCTCAAAAGCTATGCTTTTGCATTTTTACTGTTTTTGCACTTCAAGTCATTTTTGTGTTCTTTAACTGTTGTAGGCTAAAAAAAATATCCTTGTTTCCTGCCTTTTCTGAACTAAAGAAGTCCAGATTTCAGGTTTTGCTGAATTCTGGGCTGTGGTATAAGTTCCTGTGTTGCCCATATCCTTACTTGGATAGGAGGAAGCTTCTCTGTTCACCAGTGAGAGTGGGGAGCTTTGAGCAGCCTATCTGTCCCTGGAGGAGTGGTCTCAGCCCAGCAACTAGTAGCTTATTGGCCGTTTTGGTCTAATTCCTATCTCTTTCAAGTTCCCTGACTTAAAACCCACATTTGTGTGGTTTTGCACTTGTTTCAGACTCAGCACAGCTCCTCCTGGTGTCCTGCAGAGTGCTACAAGCAGCAGAGAGACGAAAGAGAGACTTTAAACAGATTAAGTATTTTTTTCTCTGCCTTTCTACCAGCAACTGCATTTTCTCATCAAAAAGCGAGTCTCTAGCTATTCTAAGATCTCAAAAGCTTTGTTTTTGCATTTTTACTGTTTTTGCTTCTATAAGTAGTTTTTGTGTTGTTTAACTGTTGTAGGCTACACAGTCAAGTCCGCTAGCCGGTTTAAAGCATTTACAGTGTTTCTTGTTAACTTACTGTTGTTCTGTTAAAAAAAATATCCCTGTTTCCCGCCTTTTCTGAACTAGAGTAGTCCAAATTTCAGGTTTTGCTGAATTCTGGGCTTTAGTATAAGTTCCTGTGTTGCCCATATCCTTACTTGGATAGGAGGAAGCTTCTCTGTTCACCAGTGAGAGTGGAGAGCTTTGAACAGCCTATCTGTCCCTGGAGGAATGATCTCAGCCCAGCAACTAGTAGCTTATTAGCTGTTTTGGGATAATTCCTATCTCTTTAAAGCTCCCTGCGTTAAAACCCACATTTGTGCAGTTTTGCACTTGTTTCTGACTCAGCACAGCTCCTTGTGGTGTCCTGCAGAGTACTAGAAGCAGCAGAGAGACAAAAGAGAGACTTTAAGCAGATTAAGTATTTTTTTCTCTGCCTTTCTACCTGTGACTGTATTTTCTCACCAAAAAGCAAGTCTCTAGCTATTCTAAGATCTCAAAAGCTTTGTTTTTGCATTTTTACTGTTTTTGCATATCTATAAGTCATTTTTGTGTTGTTTAACTGTTGTAGGCTACACACTCAAGTGTGCTAGCCTGTTTAAAACATTTACTGTGTTTCTTGTTAAGTTACTGTTGTTCTGTTGAAAAAAACAAAAACATAACAAAGAAAATCCTTGTTTCCTGCCTTTTCTGAGCTAGAGTAGTCCAGATTTCAGGTTTTGCTGAATTCTGGGCTGTGGTATAAGTTTCTGTGTTACCCATATCCTTACTTGGATAGGAGGAAGCTTCTCTGTTCACCAGTGAGAGTGGAGAGCTTTGAGCAGCCTATCTGTCCCCGGAGGAGTTGTCTCAGCCTAGCAACTAGTAGCTTATTGGCTGTTTTGGGCTAATTCCTATCTCTTTCAAGCTCCCTGCCTTAAAATCCACATTGGTGCGGTTTTGTGCTTGTGTCTGACTCAGCACAGCTCCTCGCGGTGTCCTGCAAAGTGCTACAACCAGCAGAGAGACAAAAGAGAGACTTTAAACAGATTAAGTTCTTTCTCTGCCTTTCTACCTGCGACTGCATTTTCTCTTCGAAAAGCGAGTCTCTAGCTATTCTAAGATCTTAAAAGCTTTGTTTTTGCATTTTTACTGTTTTTGCACTTCTGTAAGTCGTTTTTGTGTTGTTTAACTGTTGTAGGCTACACACTCAAGTGCGCTAGCCTGTTTAAAGCATTTACAGTGTTTCTTGTTAACTTACTGTTGTTCTGTTGAAAAAATAAAATATCCTTGTTTCCCGCCTTTTCTGAACTAGAGTAGTCCAGATTTCAGGTTTTGCTGAATTCTGGGCTGTAGTATAAGTTCCTGTGTTGTCCATATCCTTACTTGGATAAGAGGAAGCTTCTCTGTTACCAGTGAGAGTGGGGAGCTTTGAGCAGTCTATCTGTCCCTGGAGGAGTGGTTTCAGCCTAGCAACTAGTAGCTTATTGGCTGTTTTGGGCTAATTCCTATCTCTTTCAAGTTCCCTGCTTTAAAACCCGCATTTGTGTGGTTTTGCACTTGTTTCTGACTCAGCACAGCTCTTTGTGGTGTCCTGCAGAGTGCTACAAGCAGCAGAGAGATGAAAGAGAGATTTTAAACAGATTAAGTATTTTTTTTCTCTGCCTTTCTACCTGCAACTGTATTTTCTCACAGAAAAGCAAGTCTTTAGCTATTCTAAGATCTCAAAAGCTTTGTTTTTGCATTTTTACTGTTTTTTCACTTCTATAAGTCATTTTTGTGTTTTTTAACTGTTGTAGGCTACACACTCAAGTGCGCTAGCCTGTTTAAAACATTTACAGTGTTTCGTGTTAAGTTACTGTTGTTCTGGTGGAAAAAAAATCCTTGTTTCCCCCCTTTTCTGAACTAGAGTAGTCCAGATTTCAGGTTTTGCTGAATTCTGGGCTGTGGTATAAGTTTCTGTGTTGCCCATATCCTTACTTGGATAGGAGGAAGCTTCTATGTTCACCAGTGAGAGTGGGGAGCTTTGAGCAGCCTATCTGTCCCTGGAGGAGTGGTCTCAGCCCAGCAACTAGTAGCTTATTGGCCATTTTGGTCTAATTCCTATCTCTTTCAAGCTCCCTGCCTTAAAACCCGCATTTGTGCAGTTTTGCACTTGTTTCTGACTCAGCACAGCTCCTTGTGGTGTCCTGCAGAGTACTACAAGCAGCAGAGAGACAAAAGAGAGACTTTAAGCAGATTAAGTACTTTTTTCTCTGCCTTTCTACCTGCGACTGCATTTTTCTCACCGAAAAGCGAGTCTCTAGCTAGTCTAAGATCTCAAAAGCTATGTTTTTGCATTTTTACTGTTTTTGCACTTCTATAAGTAATTTTTATGTTCTTTAACTGTTGTAGGCTAAAGAAATATCCTTGTTTCCCACCTTTTCTAAACTAGAGTAGTCCAGATTTCAGGTTTTGCTGAATTCTTGGCTGTGGTATATGTTCCTGTGTTGCCCATATCCTTACTTGGATAGGAGGAAGCTTCTCTTTTCACCAGTGAGAGTGGGGAGCTTTGAGCAGCCTATCTGTCCCAGGAGGAGTGGTCTCAGCCTAGCAACTAGTAGCTTATTGGCCGTTTTGACTAATTCCTATCTCTTTCAAGCTCCCTGCCTTAAAACCCACATTTGTGTGGTTTTGCACTTGTTTCTGACTCAGCACAGCTCTTCGTGGTGTCCTGAAGAGTGCTACAAGCAGCAGAGAGATGAAAGAGAGACTTTAAACAGATTAAGTATTTTTTTCTCTGCCTTTCTACCAGCAACTGCATTTTCGCGCTGAAAAGCGAGTCTCTAGGTATTCTAAGATCTCAAAAGCTTTGTTTTTGCATTTTTACTGTTTTTGCTTCTATAAGTAGTTTTTGTGTTGTTTAACTGGTGTAGGCTACACACTCAAGTGTGCTAGCCTGTTTAAAGCATTTACAGTGTTTCTTGATAAGTTACTGTTGTTCTGCTGAAAAAAAATATATCCTTGTTTCCCGCCTTTTCTGAACTAGAGTAGTGCAGATTTCAGGTTTTGCTGAATTCTGGGCTGTAGTATAAGTTCCTGTGTTGCCCATATCCTTACTTGGATAGGAGGAAGCTTCTCTGTTCACCAGTGAGAGTGGCGAGCTTTGAGCAGCCTATCTGTCTCTGGAGGAGTGGTCTCAGCCCAGCAACTAGTAGCTTATTGGCTGTTTTGGGCTAATTCCTATCTCTTTCAAGCTCCCTGACTTAAAACCTGCATTTGTGTGGTTTTGCACTTGTTTCTGACTCAGCACAACTCTTCGTGGTGTCCTGCAGAGTGCTACAAGCAGCAGAGAGATGAAAGAGAGACTTTAAACAGATTAAGTATTTATTTCTCTGCCTTTCTACCTGTGACTGTATTTTCTCACAGAAAAGCAAGTCTTTAGCTATTCTAAGATCTCAAAAGCTTTGTTTTTGCATTTTTACTGTTTTTTCACTTCTATAAGTCATTTTTGTGTTGTTTAACTGTTGTAGGCTACACACTCAAGTGCGCTAGCCTGTTTAAAACATTTACAGTGTTTTGTGTTAAGTTACTGTTGTTCTGGTGAAAAAAAACAAACAAAAAAAAATCCTTGTTTCCCCCCTTTTCTGAACTAGAGTAGTCCAGATTTCAGGTTTTGCTGAATTCTGGGCTGTGGTATAACTTCTGTGTTGCCCATATCCTTACTTGGATAGGAGGAAGCTTCTCTGTTCACCAGTGAGAGTGGAGAGCTTTGAGCAGCCTATCTGTCCCTGGAGAAGTGGTCTCAGCCTAGCAACTAGAAGCTTATTGGCCATTTTGGTCTAATTCCTATCTCTTTCAAGCTCCCTGCCTTAAAACCCGCATTTGTGCAGTTTTGCACTTGTTTCTGACTCAGCACAGCTACTCGTGGTGTCCTGCAGAGTGCTACAAGCAGCAGAGAGACAAAAGAGAGACTTTAAACAGATTAAGTACTTTTTTCTCTGCCTTTCTACCTGCGACTGCATTTTTCTCACCGAAAAGCGAGTCTCTAGCTAGTCTAAGATCTCAAAAGCTATGTTTTTGCATTTTTACTGTTTTTGCACTTCTATAAGTAATTTTTATGTTCTTTAACTGTTGTACGCTAAAGAAATATCCTTGTTTCCCACCTTTTCTGAACTAGAGTAGTCCAGATTTCAGGTTTTGCTGAATTCCTGGCTGTGGTATAAGTTCCTGTATTACCCATATCCTTACTTGGATAGGAGGAAGCTTCTCTGTTCACCAGTGAGAGTGGGGAGCTTTGAGCAGCCTATCTGTCCCAGGAGGAGTGGTCTCAGCCTAGCAACTAGTAGCTTATTGGCCGTTTTGGCTAATTCCTATCTCTTTCAAGCTCCCTGCCTTAAAACCCACATTTGTGTGGTTTTGCACTTGTTTCTGACTCAGCACAGCTCTTCGTGGTGTCCTGAAGAGTGCTACAAGCAGCAGAGAGATGAAAGAGAGACTTTAAACAGATTAAGTATTTTTTTCTCTGCCTTTCTACCAGCAACTGCATTTTCGCACCGAAAAGCGAGTCTCTAGGTATTCTAAGATCTCAAAAGCTTTGTTTTTGCATTTTTACTGTTTTTGCTTCTATAAGTAGTTTTTGTGTTGTTTAACTGTTGTAGGCTACACACTCGAGTGTGCTAGCCTGTTTAAAGCATTTACAGTGTTTCTTGTTAAGTTACTGTTGTTCTGTTGAAAAAAATATATATCCTTGTTTCCCACCTTTTCTGAACTAGAGTAGTCCAGATTTCAGGTTTTGCTGAATTATGGGCTGTAGTATAAGTTCCTGTGTTGCCCATATCCTTACTTGGATAGGAGGAAGCTTCTCTGTTCACCAGTGAGAGTGGCGAGCTTTGAGCAGCCTATCTGTCTCTGGAGGAGTGGTCTCAGCCCAGCAACTAGTAGCTTATTGGCTGTTTTGGGCTAATTCCTATCTCTTTCAAGCTCCCTGACTTAAAACCCGCATTTGTGTGGTTTTGCACTTGTTTCTGACTCAGCACAACTCTTCGTGGTGTCCTGCAGAGTGCTACAAGCAGCAGAGAGATGAAAGAGAGACTTTAAACAGATTAGGTATTTATTTCTCTGCCTTTCTACCTGTGGATATATTTTCTCACCAAAAAGCAAGTCTCTAGCTATTCTAAGATCTCAAAAGCTTTGTTTTTGCATTTTTACTGTTTTTGCACTTCTATAAGTCATTTTTGTGTTGTTTAACTGTTGTAGACTACACACTCATGTGTGCTAGCCTGTTTAAAAAAAATTACAGTGTTTCTTGTTACATTACTGTTGTTCTGTTGAAAAAAAAAAAAAAAAATATCCTTGTTTCCCGCCTTTTCTGAACTAGAGTAGTCCAGATTTCAGGTTTTTCTGAATTCTGGGCTGTGGTATAAGTTTCTGTGTTGCCCATATCCTTACTTGGATAGGAGGAAGCTTCTCTGTTCACCAGTGAGAGTGGGGAGCTTTGAGCAGCCTATCTGTCCCTGGAGGAGTGGTCTCAGCCCAGCAACTAGTAGCTTATTGGCCATTTTGGGCTAATTCCTATCTCTTTCAAGCTCCCTGCCTTGAAACCCGCATTTGCATGGTTTTGCACGATTTTGCACACCGCGTAGCATCGCGCAATGTCACGCAGTGCCATTTAAGCAGTTTTCAACTATTCCCAGCTCCACAAAGTCTGCTCTTCAGTTTTTCCCTTAGATCTAGTCTAACTCTTAAAATAAGCACTCAGCCTTCCTTTTTCAGCCAAGCACTTGCTCAGATTTCTCAGTAAGCACTAGCAAATGAAAGCACTATACCTCCTTATACTATCTAGAAGTACAAGGCTCCCCATCCGTCCCTTCCGGACAATCAATAATTCAGTTCTTTAAACTATCCTGGCATGTCCAAAGAGCAGTTTCAGGTATATTCTCCCATCCAGCTGGTGAATCTGGGAATCTTGAGGTAATGTTACAATTGCCTTATGTACACAGAGAACCCTCTCCTCCTTCTAACAAACTCAAATGTATGTGAGAGATGCAACTATACAGCCAAACTGGAGGCCAAGCTCTCTCAACCCAAGATTAGCACAGTCAGTCAGAAGGAAAAGGAAACCACTCACACCACACAACCAGTCTCACATAGACCAATCGTATCAGTAAACAAGACACATAAACTCACAAAAACATACTCGGAGGCTCTAAATAAAACTCTTCCAAAGCAGCAGAGACCTCCAAAGCAGACATCCAAGCAACCACTACCACACAACAATTTTCACGTATCACATACTTCACAAAGTCAGTGTGCCACACAGTCGCAGCCCTTAAGGCTAAATAACACACCAAATACACTAGTAATAGGAGACTCTATTGTCAAGCACACTGATGTCCCGCTCACCAGACTGAACAAGGAGAAGGTCACTGTAAGCTGCCTGTTGGATGCCAGGATCCGCCACATAACCCAAGCACTCAGGTCACTCCATAGGAGGTACAAATATGGCTCTGTCATTGTCCATGTAGGTGTGAATGACCTGAGATGTACCTCCCTGGACTACATGAAAAGAGACATAGAGGAGCTCTCTGATCATGTAGCCCAGGCCAGTATGACCCTGACCCTGAGTAGCATCTTACCCTCACCAAGAAAGATGCCACAGTACAAAGACAAAATGAGCAATTTTAACAATTGGCTAAGCTATTGGTGTCATTTAAAGGGGATCCAGTGTCTGTCAGCCTGGGATGTCATGCTCAACAAGCCACGTTGCTTCACTAGGGATGGCTTGCACCTGTCACCCTTAGGCTTTTGAATACTGGCTATGGCTCTTGCCACCCCCATAGTGCCTTTTTTAGGCAAAGTTCAAAATACAAACCCACCTCCATAGACAATACAAGAAATAAAAAACTAAGGGTAATGCTACTCAACTCCAGAAGTCTAAACCTCAAGATGCATGCACTTGAGGCACTCCTCAGTATGGAGAAAACTGATATCTGTGCAGTAACAGAAACCTGGTTTGAGGCTCCAAACAGCACCCCAGCACTACCAGAATATAACTCATACCATACTTTTTGGCCCCAGAACTCGGACCAAATTACTAAAGGCGGGGGAGTATCCATTTTCATTAAGGATACCCACACCTCCAGGTTAGTGGCACTGCACAAGGCATCGGAGACCATCCATGTGCAAATAACAGTGGGCAAAAATGCTTTTCAGTTTGTAGCCTGCTACAGATCACCCACTTTGTCTTAGGACCCCCACTCAGCATTCCTGAGAACATTGGAGAATATGAAGGTCTCACCAAACACCGTGATATTGGGGGATATCAACTACCCAAACATTGACTGGGAAAACTACTCAAGTCCCAACTCCTATGCCCAATGGTTCCTGGAGTTTATAAACTCAAATGCCATGGAACAACTGGTCACCACTCCCACAAGAGGGGAAAACATACTGGACCTGGTCATCACCAACATGGGGACACAATGTTCCACACCAGAGGTATACCCCTCGCTGGTAAGATCAGACCATAAACTAATCACAATGGACATTCACATCCCAACCCCACCCCCAGCCAAGGAAACCACTGTGAAAAATTTCTCAAAAGCAAACTTCACACTACTCAAGACCAAGGTGGAAAGCTTCAAAGCCCCTGGGCTAATGGAAAATGCTTCCCAGACCGCAGAATCCTTTACAAATGCATTCTATGAGCACCTACAGGAATGCATTGATTGAGCCATCCCAAGTAAAACCAAGATTCACTCCCCCAAAAATAGGAGACCAGTCTGGTGGACCCTGGCCATAAATAAGCTATACAACAGTAGGAGGAAACTATTACATGATAGGGCAAATCCCAAAAAGGGACGGCATCCCTGATCAGTATTAGCAAGAAACTTCGATCCCTCATAAAATCATCAAAGGCTAGCTTCCAAAGAAAAATCACCAAAGACTCTAAAGATAATCACAAGGCTTTCTTTAGCAATGTCAAGAATCTGGGAGGCAACTCTCAGATCTGCTCTGAGCTGGTGCATAATGGCATAAAATACACTGAACTCACTGACATTGCCAACATCCTGGTGGACAGGTTCAGTGCAAATTTTACCCCCACCAAAAGGGCCTGTGTCTATCCCAGAAGAATGCAGTCTCCCAGACATCAGAGACACACAGATGAAAGCAGCCCTCTCCAAAGCAAAAAACACAGCATCAATGGGACCAGATGGTATCCCTGGCTGTGTCTTTCACAAGCTCCAAAAAGAACTAAACCCTCACATTAGAACTTTTACGTAATTAGTACATTACATTACAACATTATGCAGTTATTGCATGTGCCACACAGATTATAGGACTAGTCCTTATCCAAAGGTGTATTTCAAGGTGGATGACATCAGCAGGCTTGCTAAAGTGGGGCTATGGGAGGTGTTGTGACTGTGACTAGTCTAAAAATCATTAATCTCTACACACAAACATAATTGCCATGTCTGAGAGTAGTATTCCTACCTGACTAGTACATTACGCTACGGCATTATGCAGTTATCGCATGCACCACGCAAAATATAGGGCTAGCCTTCTTCCAAAGGTGTATTTCAAGGTGAATGACATCAGCAGGATTGGTAAAGTGGGGCTGTGGGTGGTATTGTGACTGTGAATAGCCTAAAAATCATTAATCTATGCACACACACAGTTTCCAGGTCTGAGATTAGATCTTCTACCTGCCAAGTACATTATACTATAGCATTATGCAGTTATCACATGCGCCACACAGATAAAAGGTATATCCTTTGTCCAAATGTGTATTTCAAGGTGGATGACATCAGCAGGCTTGGTAAAGTGGGGCTATGGGAGGTGTTTTGACTGTGAATAGCCTAAAAATCATTAATCTCTACACACAAACACAGTTGCCATGTATGAGATTAGAACTCCTACCTGACTAGTACATTACACTTCAGCATTATGCAGTTATCGCATGTGCCACACAGATTATAGAGATAGTCCTTCTCTAAAGTTGTATTTCAAGGTGGATGACATCAGCAGGCTTGGTATAGTGGGACTATGGGAGGTGTGACTGTGAATAGCCTAAAAATCATTAATCTCTACACACAAACACACAGTTCCTATGTCTGAGAATAGAACTCCTACTTGACTAGTACATTACACTATAGCATTACGCAGTTATCACATGCGCCACGCAGATTAAAGGGTTATCCCTTGACCAAAGGTGCATTTCAAGGTGGATGACATAAGCAGGCTTGGTAAAGTGGGACTATGGGAGGTGCTGTGACTGTGAATAGCCTAAAAATCATTAATATCTACACACAAACACACATACCATTGCCCTGTCTGAGATTTGAACTCCCACCTGATTAGTATATTACATTATAGTATTATGCAGTTATCACATGCTCCACACAGATTAGAGAGCTGGCCCTTGTCCAAAGGTGTATTTTAATGTGGATGACATAAGCAGGCTTGGTAAAGTGAGGCTATGGGAGGTGTTGTGACTGTGAATAGCCTGAAAATCATTAATCTCTACATACAGTAACCATATCTGAGATTAGAACTCCTACCTGACTAGTATATTATACCATAGCATTTTGCAGTTATCACATGCACCACATAGATTACAGGGTGAGCCCTTGTCCAAAGGTGTATTTCAAGGTGGATGACATCAGCAGGCTTGCTAAAATGGGGCTATGGGAGGTGCTGTGACTGTGAATAGCCTCAACATCATGTCTGCAGGTGTATTTCAAGGTGGATGACATCAAAAGTCTTGCTAAAGTGGGGCTATGGGAGGTGTTGTGACTGTCAATAGCCTAAAACTCATTTATTTCGACAAACAAACATACACAGAGCTTCATAGTTGCCATGTCTGGGATTAGAACTCCTACTTGATTGTTAAGTTATATTACAGCATTATGCAGTTATCACATGTGCCACGTAGATTATGTGGCTGATATCTGGCCAGAGGGTTATTTTAAGGTGACTGACATCAGCATGAGTGCTAATATGGGATATGAAAAGTGCATTGTGCATGACTGGGCCATATACCATTTCTCTGGGAATACCCACATAACACTCAGTCACACACAACGTTACATTTGACAGGACTGAGTGTAGTTTGCCAGTCTGCCTGTAGTTTGCACAGTGCTTTTTGACATGCCTAGCAGCTCAGTGTATTTACCTAGTGTGATGTTATCTCCAAATATTTGTCAGATGTACTGTTGCCTGACCACCATAACGGTTGTGTCTTTCTGACAAAGCAGTGGGATGCTGTAAAGATGTATGTCAGTAACTAGTGGGAAGTATGTCACCTTGGGACCTCTGATCCTCCGGTTAATATGTGTTAGGACAGACAGGAGTGTGTGAATGCATCAACTGTGTAAGCTTATCTATTCCAGTATTTTAGTGATATCCCCATTTACATGGCTGTAAACATCCACTTTGTCAGGCTTGGAGTAAGGAGTTCTGTGTATACCTCTGGACTGACCAGATTGTGTCAGGCTGTCCATGTTTACTGGTCATATCTCTGCTGTATTCCACAAGATCATTACTGTGATTTGTGTGGTACTTCACTATAATAGTCTTATGATGTCTGTCAGTAACTGATGGTGTACATGTCAGGATCAGAAGTGACTTCCCACACAATATGTCTGTTAACACAACCCCTTTTACTGTAGCAACATTCTACATTAATACCTGCAATACTTAACATGACATCCCCATGCACTAAAAGGTTGTGACTATTGGTGTTGATGTATGACTCCACTACAACATGTTATGGGCATATGTTTTATATATATATATATATATATATATATATATATATATATATATATATATAGATAGATATATAGATAGATATATATGTATACATATATGTATATATATAATATAAATATATATATATATATATATATATATATATATATATATATATATATATATATATATATATATATATATATATATATATATATATATATATATATATACATACATGTACATATATATATATATATATATATATATATATATATATATATATATATATATATATATATATTCCAACAAATATGAATTCCAAGTAGACCACAGCAGATAGATAAAAACAAAACAAATTTTAATGACAAGTTGAATAGTAGATAAGCGCTTTCGCAGTAAGCTTCATCAGATCTAACATGCAACTCAAGATACATCAGTTAAAAATAGACAAAAACCAAGCAATCTAAAGTGCATCCAAGTAAATTAGGTGCCATGGTAACAGCATGATACAACTTTAAAGGAGAAATGTCAAAAATAAAAAACAAGATAAAACAATTGATATCTACATATAAAGTATCATGCATAGAAATTACATAAATACAGTAATACATACATATGAACTAGAGTGCATTCAGTCATGTTGTTACCTAATACTGGTAAATATAATTAATAGTAAAAATAGTAAAAGTAAAAATAAAAGTGGAGACATTTCTTCTTTTTCTAAGATACCAAGAGTTCCTTTAATGCAATCAGCACTTCACAAATCTTCCATGCTGACTGAACAGCTCGTTTCCAGTCTACCTCTCCTTTTCAGCAGAATCGGAAATGCTCCATAGAGGGGTAGATTCTCAACAATGGAGCAAATGGAGGACACAAACACAGGAAGGGACTGTGAATACCATCACAAACATGTGGAAACAGGTGACTTGAACTTTATTTGGAACATTTCATCAGTGACATTGACTTGTGTTGAGCAGAAAGTCTTAAATAAAGGTTTATCTTTCATTTCCACATAAGTTGCAGATGTATCAGACACATTAATTGAACTGAGAGTGTTTACTAGGAATATCCTGTTGAAACTTTTGTATGGTGATTCCAACTGCTATGATACTGGTTAGTTTTAGGAAGCTGAGTAGTTTTGTTCCTCCCCAGCATCCTGTGCTGGATATGTTTGTTAAACTGTGCGAGGATGAAGGAAAAGCAACGAGTTCTGGCTAATCTAGAATATAAAGATGACATTGTCATCCACCCAGCTGATAAGGGCAGTTTGATTGTGGTTATGAATTATACTCACTATTTTAACAGCATGTTAGACATAGATAGTAAACACTTTTTACATGACTTTTATGAGTTTGTCAGTAATGACAGAGAATGTACACCTAGATACTTTGTAACTTTGGATGTGACTTCACTTTTCACATGCATCCCCAGTGTTCATGGGATTGAGTTGGTGAAGCAGGTACTTCTTAAGAGACATATATATGATGCTAGACATGTACACTATCTATGTCTTTTGATGGAAATGGTGCTTTACATCAATGTATTTACATTTGACAATCAATATTACTTACAGGTTTCAGACGTAGCTATGGGTACTTCATGTGCCAATAGCTATGCCAACCTGGTTATGGTGGCATGGGAAGAAGAGGTAATGCACAAGTTATATCTCCACAATAAGCATGTTTTGTTTTATCGCCACTTTGTGGATGACCTCTTCTTTTACTGTGGGGGGGGGGGGGTACCACCTTTGAACTACAATAGCATGTCTTTGATTTGAATTCCAGCACCAGTTCTCATACAAGTTTTCTGACACATCCATTGCGTTTCTGGATATTAAATTGAATATGAGTGAAGGTAACATCATTCACACTGAATTGTACAAGAAACATTGTTATAGACAACATATGCACACCATACGAGCATGCACCCATGGCATATTTTTAAAAATACACTGAAAGGCCAAGGGCTATGAACGAGTCACCTACATGATAGGAATGAAGACTTTAAAAGAGGCCTTCAGAAAATGAAAACTGATTTTACTTCTAAGGGTTATAATGTGAGAGAGATTGAGAATGTCCATGAAAGTGTCAGGCACTGCAGAAATACAAGTTTCAGGCCTGCTGGATCTATCTTTGTTTGTGTAACTTGAGCACTAATCCAGGCATACTCTAAAGTATTCAATTGTATTTATTACTGCTTGGTAGTAACTTGATTAAAGTGTAGCTATCATTCTAAGTCTTTTGGATTAAGCACTTGGGCTTCAGACCAGTTGTTTTACATTAGGAAGGTTTGTGGCATGCACTGTGGTGGCAGGACAGGTAGCTTTCATCCTTCTAAGTTGGGAACTGCTGATTGAGAGCCCAGTGTCTGTTATTCTTAAAGTGTATTAGTTCTGGTTTAAGCACTTGGGCTTCAGGCCAGTTATTTTACATTAAGAACGTTCGTGGTCTGCACTCTTGTGGAAGAAGAGGCTGGACTCTGCCCTTCTGAGCCTGGAATTTCTGGTTAAAGGTTTATAGTGCCTGAATATTTGAACTGTATCTTACTGAAATTGGTACACCTTGTTTGCTGTAGCATAGACTAGATCCAGGCCTGCTGAATCTAGTTTTGTTTATATGCTTGTTATTTACCTGGAACACTAATTCCACCTAATACACGGCTTCTCAGTGCTTCTGTGGATCACTAGTGATATCTGCATTGCTTACTGTACTTATTTCCTTGTTTCACTTGAAAGAAAGTTACTGTTTGTCGTTTTTGCATTTAAGTTACCTGTAACACATTGCACTTAAGTTACCTGGCACTTGCTCACTAAAGCAATTATATAAGTCAGCACTAAAAATTAAAAGCACTACACCCTCACTCCCCACTGGCCCTTGTTTTCAATTATAAAGGAATTCCCAATATTATTCTAGCATGTCCAAAGGTCAGTTGTCAATCTCCTCTCCGGTCCAGCTGGTGAATCTGGGAATCTTGAGGCAATGTTACAACTGCCTCATGTACACAGACAACCCTCTCCTCCTCCCAACAAATTCCAACACATGTGAGAGATGCAACCATATAGCCAAACTGGAGGCTAAGCTCTCTCAACTCAGTACTGGCATAACCAGTCAGGAGGAGAAGGAAACTAGACTCACTACAATTCCAGTCTCACATAGACCTACCACGACAGCAAACCAAACACATAATCACACAAAAACATACTCAGAGGCTCTAAATAAAGATCTGCCTATGCAGCAGAGACCTCCAAAGGAGACACCCAAGCAACCGCTACCCCAAAACAAAACACGTGCAACACATATCTCACAAAGCCAGTGTGCCGAACAGTCACAGCTCTTAAGACTAAACAACACACCTGATGCACTTGTAATAGGTGACTCTATCATCAGGCACACTGACGTCCCTCTCACCAGGCTGAACAAGGAGAGGGTCACCGTGAGCAGCCTGTCGGGCGCTAGGATCCACCACATAACACAAGCACTCAGGTCACTCCAAGGCAAGTACAAATATGACTCAGTCATTGTCCATGCTGGTATGAATGACCTGAGACGTACCTCCCTGGACTACATGAAAAGATACATAGAGGAGCTCTCTGAGCATGTAGCCCAGGCCGGTATGACCCTGACCTTGAGTAGCATCTTACCCTCACCAAGAATGATGCCATAATATGAAGACAAGATGATCAATTTCAACAATTGGCTTAAGTACTGGTGTCATTCAAAGGGGATCCAATGCCTGTCAGCTTGGGATGATATGCTCGACAAGCCACGATGCTTCGCTAGGGACGGCTTGCACCTGTCACCCTTGGGCTTTCGGATATTGGCAAAGGCTCTTGCTACCCCCATAGTGCCTTTTTTAGGCAAGGCTCAAAAGACAAACCCACCTCCATAGGTATCACAAGGGATAAGAAACTAAGAGTAATGCTACTCAACGCCAGAAGTCCAAACCTCAAGATGCACGCATTCAAAACTCTCCTTAGCATGAAGAACATCGATATCTGTGCAGTAACAGAAACCTGGTTCAGGGCTCCCGAGAGCACCCCAGCACTACCAGGTAATACCTCATACCATGCTTTTTCGGCCCCAAAACTTGGACCGAACCACAAAAGGAGGGGGAGTATCGATATTCATCAAAGATACCCACACCTCCAGGTTGGTGGCAAAGCACGAAGCATCAGAGACTATCCATGTGCAACTAACAATGGGTAAAACTGCCTTCCAGTTTATAGCCTGCTACAGACCACCCTCCCAAACCCAGGAACCCCACTCGGCCTTCCTGAGAACACTGGAAAATATGAAGGTCTCTCTAAACACCATTATATTGGGCGACTTCAACTACCCAAACATAGACTGGGAGCATTACTCTAGCTCCAACACCCTAGCCCAAAGGTTCCTAGAATTTATAAACTCAAATGATATGGAACAACTTGTTACCACTCCCACAAGAGGGGAAGCAAATTTCACACTCCTCAAAACCGAGGTGGAATCCTTCAAAGCCCCCGGGCCTGTGGAAAATATGGCCCAGACTGCAGAATCCTTTATAAATGCATTCTATGAACACCTTCAGGAATGCATGGATCATGCGATCCCAAATAAAACCAAGACCCAATCCTCCAAAGGCAGACGTCCTGTCTGGTGGACCTCAGCCATAAACAAACTATACAATAGAAGGAGGAAGCTACTAAATGATAGAGCAAAATCCCAAAAAGGGAAGGCATCACTGATCAGTATTAGCAAAAAACTACGGGCACTCATAAAATTGTCTAAGGCCAGCTTCGAGAGAAAAATTGCACAGGACACTAAGGATAATCACAAGGCTTTCTTTAGTTATGTTTGGAACCTGGGTGGTAATTCCCAGATATGCTCAGAATTAGTCCAAAATGACAAAAAATACACTGAGCCCACAGACATTGCCAACATCCTAGCTGACAGGTTCAGCGCAAACTTCTCCCCCCCTCCCCACCAAAAAGGCAAATATCTTTCCCAGCAGAGTGCTGCCCCCCTGACATCTCAGATGCTCATGTAAGAGCTGCCCTCTCCAAAGCAAAAAACACAGCATCAATGGGACCAGACGGCGTCCCAGGCTGCGTCCTACATGAACTCCAAGAAGAGCTGAACCCAAACTTAAAACTACTGTTCAATCTCAGCCTTACTACAGGATATGTGCCCAAAGAGTGGCGTACAGCAACAGTGGTCCCTCTCCATAAAGGTGGTGCCTCAACGGATCCTGGAAACTAGTGCCTCATAAGCCTGACTAGCTTGGTCTGCAAAGCTATCGAAAGGATCATCATGGACTTCTATAAATAAAGATATTGGGGACCTATAGACACTGGATTCTACCCAGTTCATCTTTGTTAAGGGCAGATCCTGCCTCTTAAACCTGGTTGATTTCTTTGAAACTGTCACCAAGACCATTGACGAGGGGAAGGTGGTCCACACAGCCTACCTGGACCTCGCAAAAGCCTTCGATACAATACCCCACTCGGGCATTGTAGATAAGCTCACCAGCTTAATTATAAACCCCTATGTCACTAGATGGATTGCAAACTGGCTCAAGGACAGAACCCACATGGTTAGAATTGCTGGAGCCATGTCAGACTCCAAACCAGTTACAAGTGGTGTCCCACAAGGCTCAGTCCTGGGACCTCTCTTGTTCGGTATATATTTCTTGGAGGTACAGGCCAAAACGGAAGGACTGTGGCTGACCAAGTTCGCAGATGACTGCAAACTGGGTGCCATAATCGACTCTCCAGCCGACACAAGCATTCTCCAAAGGGGCCTCATAGAAACAGACAACTGGTGCCAGAGCCATGGCCTCAAGCTAAATGCCAAAAAGTGTATAGTCATCCCCTTTGGCAAAAACAAAGTGCCCACAAATTACCACATAGGTGGTAATCCATTAAGTACAGAAGAAGTAATTAGGAACCTGGGGACCCTAGTTGATAGCAATTTCTCATCTGACAACCACGTGGCCAAAGTGGTTAGAAAAACATTTTATATAGCCCACCTAATCATGAAGAGATTCACATCTAGATCAGGAGAGGTCATCGTGCCTCTTTACTCATCCCTCATCATGCCGATAATTGAGTACAATGCCCCTTTTGGGATGTACCTTACCAGACACCTGCAGCAACTGGAAAGACCCCAAAAGTACCTCACCAAGAGGATCAAAGGGCTCAAACAGATGCCATATGCTGCCCGGTTAAAGAAACTCCAGCTCTACTAAGTGGCATACCGCCTGTTCAGAGGCGATCTCTGCCTGACGTATAAAGCCATGTCCAACCCGGAATTAATGGACATGCTGCACCTCAGAAAATCCAAATCCCATCGAGCTACGCGCTTGAGAGACTTGAACCTCAGCACTGTAATAAATAGGACATGCTGGAGGGACTGATTCATAACCCAGAGGCTACCTTCACTCTGGAATAAAATCCCAGTCCAGGTTAGGCAGAGTCCCTCATTGACTCTCTTCAAGACGAATCTTGATGAGTGGATGGGAGATCGTAGGTTTACCCCGGGTATCACTTCTGTGTCACTGTTAGACAGAGGCACAGTATACTAACCTCAAAAAAGGGCATAGCAAAATAAATTTAAAATGGGTGGTGAAAGCCAAACACATTCTGGCTAGGCTTATAAATGCCCTAGGGCAGATAGCCTAGTATGAACCTATGAACCTATGAACCTATGAAGTGGGAAACCTTATTTTTCATCTCACGAAAGCAATGATGACATATTGGTAAAGAGGGGAAAGAACAACACTGAAAATGCCATATTTTTTAGCTTAACGTAATCCAGTGATGATAAGAAAATCAAGGATATATTCCACAAACATTGGTCAATACTATGTACTGACCAACAGATACAGTAATTTGTGGGTGGTAGTCCATCCTTTGGGTACAAAAACAAGAAATCATTAAAACAGAGACTCTGCCAAAGCAACCATCCAAATACATAAAGTGAGAAAGGAATATGGAATGAGAAGATGTAACAGGTGCTCTTTTTATATTTATGCTGATGTATCTGGTTCGTTTACACATCCCAGTAGTGGTAATAAGTTCTTTCACCTACCCACAGCTGACTGTAATTCTACGAACTAGGTATACCTTGAATTATGCAATGGGTACTGCTGATTGTATGTAGGCAAGACAAATAGATGGCTACATGAACGTATTCATGATGATTTTTATTGTGCACGAAGGGGCATGAATTACAGTGTGATAGCGAAACATATGATAAATAGTGGGGTGGAACATACTTTTAGGTTTCAAGTTTTAGAGATAATAAATGAAAGTATTAATAAGGGAGATATTACTAATAGGGCTTATCAAGCAGAACTTAAATGGATTTATACACTAAGAGCACACTGTGCCCCAGAGTTGAATAACAGTGTATCAATACAACTTACTCTTAGAGCTAGGCCCCTTAGAAATAGATGAAATGTCGCCACTTTTATTTTTATTTTTTACTATTTTTGCTATTAATTATATTGACCAGTACTAGTTAACAACATGATTGAATGCACTCTAGTTCATATGCACGTATTACTGTATTTATGTAATTTCTATGCATGATACTTTATATGTAGACATCAATTGTTTCATCCTGTTTTTTATTTTTGACATTTCTCCTTTAAGGTTATATCATGCTGTTACCATGGCACCTAATTTACTTAGATGCACTTTAGATTGATTGGTTGTTTATTTTTAACTGGTGTATCTTGAGTTGTATGTTAGATCTGATGAAGCTTAATGCGAAAGCGCTTATCTACTGTTTAACTTGTCATAAAAATTTGATTTGTTTTTATCTATCTGCTGTGGGCTACTTGGAATTCGTATTTGTTGGAAGATATACTTTGTTCCTGCATTCCAGGTGGTTTATCCTTTCCAAGCAATGTGCTTTGCTGTTTTGTTTATATATATATATACATACACACCCACATATATTTTATATATATATATATATATATATATATATATATATATATATATATATATATATATATATATCTACATGAATATATACACACACATACACACATATATATATATTTATATATATATATATATATATATATATATATATATATATATATATATATATATATAAAT
The DNA here is from genome assembly GCF_019279795.1 of Protopterus annectens. NCBI lineage: Eukaryota > Metazoa > Chordata > Ceratodontiformes > Protopteridae > Protopterus > Protopterus annectens. The sequence continues at coordinate 1,389,262,215 of NC_056731.1, forward strand.
ATACAGATAAATATATATATATATATATATATATATATATAGATATATATATGTGTGTGTGTGTGTACATGTACATGTATACATATATCTACATATGTATGTATGTATATATATATATATATATATATATATATATATATATATATATATATATATGTATTCATATCCTTGTTTTGTGTATATACCTTCTCAGATGTATCCCACCATATTTATCTGATATGTGTATATTTAGATATAACAACATACTGATTCAACACTATTTTCACTAGCAAGTACTAGATAATTGTAAAACTCAAAGCATGTTTTCACTACTATTCAGTATGTGTACTGACAGATATATTGGAAAAAAACAACAGACATCTTCACAGTTGTGATGGCTTAATGGTTAACTGCTGTGACTATAGTGTACAGAATCCTGGATTCAAGACCTGTACGGGCTGTTTATTTTGTTGCTAGGCAGAATAAAAACTGTTGGGTACAGCGTGGTTAAGGCAGTTTTGAGCAGCTTTAAGCGGGTTTGTGCGGGTTTGCGTGACGATAAGCTGTGCTAACATACGGCTAAACAAAAGGGCGCTTACACCATGTAGGCTTCGCTTACCACTGTGCAAATTTGCTTAGCATTTACATTTAAGCAATGCTTACTCCTGCTAAGCATAGCTTAGCTTGGTAACCAGTGATCACATTCCAGACTGAGAAAATAGCAGGATAATGACATTTTTAATAAGTATATTTAATTCCATGTACATAACATGCTTCTGTGTGATGTCATTACAGTAGCAAGGCATGTGAGTATACTGTATGGGACACCTGAGTATATATGGCTAGTAGAATAATCTTTTCTGTTTGTATGTGTTTTATACATGGGTAGTATCACTGGTTATATGCAGTCACACTTGCATGTATTGTATCATTACTTTACTACCGTTAACAGTGCTTTCCCAAGTAAGAGTAGATTGTAGATTGTAGTACTAGAACCATGCATCCCTGCATGCAAAGCTGGACTCTGAGTACTGACTATTGTGTTCTTGGTGTGTTAAGTATTTGCTACTGGATATTGATCTGATCTGATATGTGGATATTAACTGTAGACTACTATGTGTATAGGACATGTCATTGAGGGCTGCTGTCATGTAGTAATGGCATACCTATCAGTATCAGAAGTCTATCTGTCAAAACATTCATCCTAATGCATAACCTGTTGGCTAGCTGATTTCTTCCTGCCCTCTGTACAGATGTGCAGATGTCAGGTATCCATCTTGGCTGCTTGCAAGCAATCTATGCTTGACTGATAGTGACATGTCTGCCCAGCTGTCTTATGAATGCCAAAGCTAGCATCCCACCCTGTATGCAGCACATGCCATAGATACCTCAACTAGACTACCACAGTCAACAGAACATGCTTGGGTACAGGTCTCCAACCCAGACACTGGCCACGTTATGTAATATATGTTGCATACATGTCAATTGAAGCATCTCACTGGCCCTCTGCAGGAAGAAACCAAATGATTGGATGTTGCATTTAGTTGTCACCCTGAGGATCACTCATATGACATCAGTTGATAGATGGCCTGCTGACAAATGTCAGGTGGCATGATACCACTGTACCCACATTCCCTAATCTTCTCAGCTCTCCATGGACAATATCCTGGTGCACACCTAGGGACACCTGCACCTATGGACCCCAGTACTGACAAATGTGTCAGTGTGCATTACTGAGAATAACAGTATCTGTGTGTTTGTAAACTTGTAGTTGATAATACTCTGAGGGCCTTCTCACCCACTACAGCCCCCATTGCCATACTTAGAAATGGCTGCTGCTGTAATGGACATTAAATGTACCTTGTTACACTCTTCACCCTATGGGCTACCTGGAGCTTGCAGTACCAGCACAACACTGTTGTACAAATGGGTAGATAGGCATGGGTTACCTTCTGAGTCCTGGCAAGAGTGTGTGTATGTGTGCAAGTGTGTATATTTGTAGGATACAGCATTCTGAGGCCACATTCTCCAAATACAATATATCTTGCCATACAGTTTAAAGGATGACAAACCATCACCCTACCATCCCTGTGGCATGTGCAATAAATGCATATCCCTGTAGTAGCACTGATGAGATAGACAAGGGGTTGTATTGCAGCCCTGGTCAATGTGTGATTGTGGTTATGTCAGAGTATTATCATGGGTTTTAGTGAGTAAAATATCCAATGCTGGGTGTGGGTGCATGGTATACTGTCTTTACACCATGGTACCCCCAGTACATGTCCCAAGGTTCATTGTATGAGCACTGATAAACCCGGGTCTCTCAGATGTGTCTATAACTGTTATGTTTTTGTCAATATGTATATGACATTATGTCATACTATGTATTGTTCATTAACACCCAGTACACCCCCATTACCATTCTGCAGAAGGCCTGATGATGTTCTTCACTTAACAAGAAACTCGGGACATACCTCATCCTAAAAACTGTCTGCTGTGTGCAATTAAGGCCAAACACATTAGTAGGAATAAGTACCTAGGTAGGAGTTCTACTCTCAGTGTTGCCTTGGAAGTGTGTGTGTATGTGAAGGGATCTACTTCATTTTGCAAAAAATACATGTCCCAGGAAGTCATCTGTCCAAGAACTGACTAGCAAATGCTACCATTTCCAAGGAATCATCTTGTGGAAATTCATTCCATCAAAACTAGCAGTAGATGTGTAAATGCCCTCTTCCCCACTGTACAGCTCTGCAGTGGTATTGGAGTTGGTATATATAGTTGGGTGTGGATGTTGTGGGCACAGCCAACCTGTTGGGGTTATTGTTGTGTGTATCCCCTGCTTAGTCTGCTGTAATACTGTACAGTTTATGTTAACAGGTTGAGTAGTCAATCACACTATGTGTGGTTCTATGCCTGTGCCACCCACACCAGCACACCTATGTTTGCCAAATCCAGTACCACTTGTAGTGCAAGAAGATATATGCCCTGCCAGTACCATCGTCAATGGCATTAAACTAGCAGACTAATTATTTACTGATGTGATGTTTTGCCTATTTTGTCTTGGTGGAATTACACAGGCTAAAATGGGTTCACTGCAAAATTAAGTACATCCATGTGTACAGTATTCTTTGTGTATTGCATCAACACTAAAGCCTCTGTGTGTGTGTGTGTGTGTGTGTGTGTGTGTGTGTGTGTGTGTGTGTGTGTGTGTGTGTGTGTGTGTGTGCGTTATAATGTTATACACAAACATGTGGTGTGTGCCACCCAGTACACTTACCATTGTCCACTGTAGAAGGGCTGCTGACATCAGCCACCATGCACTCACCTGTATACACCCATCAGACCTAACAACCATGTGGCACATGCAGTAACTGTTATACAGACCTGTTACTTGTTTTCAGCTGTGCCAAGGATATAACACAGTCAATGTGTCACCACAATGCCATGCACTTGTAGGAAACAGCAGACCAACATCCTGCTGACACATAGACACCTACAACATAAACTGAATACATTATGGAGACCACAATCAGTCAGTATTAATAACAGCTAGAATGCATCATGGCTGGACAGCTACACATCCTGACATGTATGTAAGCATTAAACTTTCCAGCTGAAAACATGTTACACAGCATTACATTGCTACACCTTAGTACATTTACCCTGTGCATCAGAACCATATTAGCCTGTCCATGCATCGATGTTATGGATGACAGGAAAGTGACACAGGTATCATCATATGCACAGGGTGTGTTGTGGGTTTGCCAGAGACCTAGGCTGAGCTGTGTGTTAGGGAATTTTGTTATCAACTGGGCTGTGCAGATGTGGTGTGTATAGGTATGGAGGTGCCCTAGCTGTGTTGGCAATGTGTGTGTGTGTGTGTGTGTGTGTGTGTGTGTGTGTGTGTGTGTGTGTGTGTGTGTGTGTGTGTGTGTATGTGTGTGTGTCTGTGTGTGTGTGTGTGTGTGTGTGTGTGTGTGTGTGTGTGTATGTGTGTATATATGGACACAGTTCTGCCATGTGGCTGCCCTATACAGGGGTTTGTTGGACAGCTGCAGACCATACATGGCAGGGTGTGCAGTTCACCATCTCCGGCCACTGACAAGAGAACAGTGCCTGCCAGGTGTTCCACGGACACTACCTGGTATAAGCCCAGATGTGGTACTTTCCCCTGATGATGACATATGTTCTGTGGATCCGGGACCTTGTTGGACTGGCCAGGAGCATGTGCACGTGGCCTGTTGTGCTGTGGTTTGGACAGCACCCCACCTGCAGTGCTGGTGCTGGTACTGCCACTACAGGAGTGGCTGTAAATTGTTGCATGTCCACGTAGACCTCCACCTGTTGATGTTGCTGACCTGTGTCCACATGGCTGTCACCCTACTCCCACCATATGCTCTTACACAGACGTTGTATGGTCGAGGATTCCCACCATCTCACCCAACCATCTATCCAAGACCTCTGCAAAATAATGGTGGGCACCTGCAAGATCACAGATGTTGTCAAGTACAGCAGAATGAGTAGTCCTCTGGAGCCTCAGACTGTCTGGTATAACGTTCCATACGTGCCTGTGCCTCCATGACTGTCCAAAACATGCTTCTGGTGACACCTGCTGTGGCACTTCTGCCAGGGGCATGATGGCCAGCAGCCCTCCTATGACCACCCCTGTACATCTACCTGTGTGGCACCTCGCTGGTCATCCGGCTATGGCTGCTGTGTACAGACACACTTGCCATAGTCACCACACTGTCCTGTCCCATGCCACCACCCACCAATTGTCAATCATCTATGGCCACTGGTGATGGGGTATGTATAGGCAATGTGACTGTGTGCAGGGATGGGGTGGATAACAGTGGGATGTCAACCGATGGCACAGATTCATCCCATGACAACCCCACCTGTGCCTCACCATACCTATCATCATTGTCAGAGTCTGTATGGACACTAACATCAGTTTGTCTGCAGGAGGGACCCTGACCCACCTTGCCACCTGTGAGGGAAAAACAAAAAGATTAATTTAATACCTGTATGTCATTGCTTACCTCAGCGGATCGTGCTCGTCCCCCCCATGGGACCGCGCACAGGCAACATCCTGTCACCTGAAGTCAGGTCCAGGGTCTGGTGCATAGGGAGCTCCACAGAGAATTAGGGGGTCATGTGTCATATACCGCCCCTATATGCTGTCTTGTCTGTCTTCTGACCCAACATACCTCCCCATATATACCTACTATCCTTCCTCAACATCCCACTCTCACCTTAACAAAAAAAGAAAATCTGTTCCCAACACAAATTTCACACCATACATAACTGTTCATTTCACACCTATTTGCAACTTCTTGCAGGTATCTTAATCAATCTGTATCCAACAGTCCTTGTTCTGGCCATCAAACAAACTATCAGCTCTTGCAATTGTCTAACCCAGGACCCTGCACACCATAGCCACAGCAATTTACCAGTAAGCCATCTGAGCTGCAGAGATGCGTGATGATTTCTCAAACATGTCATGCAGTAGGGCAATGTATATATATATATATATATATATATATATATATATATATATATATATATATATGTGTGTGTGTGTGTGTGTGTGTGTGTGTGTGTGTGTGTGTGTGTGTTTGTATATATGTGTATATATATATATATATATATATATATATATATCTGTATATAATGCATTCAGACATTGGATTCACACTCTGAACCTCCTTCCTTCACAGCTGCACTGTTCTGCCTTGCTACAAAACAGATCATCACATGTGGACACAGCCTAACATTAGGGGGGATATATAGGGATAGACCATAGATAAGCCTATTAGAAAACTATTAAGTTTGTGCATGATACATTTCACATTACCATAACTGAAGGTGGTGAGGTCTGAAACTCATGTGTCTATCATGACTTCATTACTTCCACCTTCAGCTATTTGCCAGACTAATATACATGTTTGGATGAACAAAACAAACACTTTGATGGCTTAAATCTTGTCTTTCTGTGCAGATCTGCAGAGTTGACAGGTATAACTCACTGCCCACAGGGACAGATGCTATGCCCATAGCAGTTGTTCAGCAGGACATCATTACAGCAAGTCTTGATGGCATATATAAATATTTCAACATAATCTATCCCATTATTGCAGACCAAGTACTACATTCAGTTACATGCATACATGTTTTACATACCTGTTTTATTATTGTGCTTTCTTTTGTGTACCACTTGGATATCTTCCTTGTTTTTTTTTATTTTTTGTTTGTAGTATTTTTTTTTTTAGTATTATTACTTTTTTTCTTTCTTTCTCTCTCTCTATCTATCTCGCTCTCTCTCTCTCCACTACAGGTATCGAGCTGGTTTGAATAGGATGCAGCATGGCTTTCGTAGGTGATGCTCATGCTCAGGTGATGACCTCTGCACCAATTGGTGTTCCCCACTTGCTAAATGCATCATGTGGGCATTGTCCCTTTATGTTTCCTGTATGGAGGACATCCTTCCTGTGTGTGTGCAGCAGTGTTGCAGACAGCAGGTAGCAATACCTCTTGCAACAGAACTTGCAGACTCAGGCCAACTATATGTTTGTATAAGGTTCCAGATATATGGACAGTGTGAGTATTGTTGTTATATGCATTGAATACTGCTAGTTTTATAAGGTTTGTGTGTACATGCTAGTTTTGCATGGAATGCAGTCTGTCTGCATAGCTCTCAACTGCGGGCCTATCTACATGATGGGCAGAGGATTGGCTGTTATGTTTTGTCTGTTCACCACACAGGTCCTGTCTCTGACATATCAGTAGCATTCTGTCCGTTGATTGCTATCAGTACATGGCAACATCCATTTGTGTTTCTGACATCATATTCCTGAGTAAGGGCATGTTCCAACCAATCCTGTAACACCAGCAACTTTCATGGTGTATAAGAACAATATTGCAAATATGGCCCTGTGTTCCAGCCTCTGTCCTCCACCTATATACCAGGCTTTTATAAAAATGTCATGCAATAAGAGGTTGTTAGGTAATAGCCTATCCTTATTTAGTGTTGGCATTCCTGCTATGATTCCAGTGATGTTGTGGACTCCCACAAAAATTGTGGGGTAGGATCCATATATATGAGGGCTACAGCTGGGCAAAACATGTGTGACCTTGTACAGTCCAGAGGTCAGTGTATGGAAAACACTGCTATATGCCCTTGTAAGACATTTTATGGGGAGGGGTATTAAATGATTTTTACCTAAGTTGTTACAACATTTGAGGGATATCAGTAGTAAGAAACATTAAGGTATCAAAACGCCAAAGCACAGGTACCAAGTGGAGCTAACCAAGCACAAGTTGAACCACAAGCCAAAAGTGGTTTGTCTTGTGCTTGATTATCTCCACTTGGTACCTGTGCTTTGGTGTTTTGGTTTCCTGGTCCTTTCAGGTACCTAGCCTCATTGTGTTTGAGTGGAAACATTAAGATATATGACTATACATTTTCATACATTTCACCATGGGAACAATGGTGGGCTAGAGCTTACTGCCTTACACACAGTACTGTTTGTCAGTGTGATAGTTACGATTTAAGTTAAGCATTGTTATGTAACAGATACATTTAAATTGTGACAACTAATACTGTTATGTTTTTCAGATTACTGTATCAAATGTTTTGTTTGAGAGGTAATCAGTTATTATGTATTTCAAACACCTAACTGCTACAAGAAATGGCATAAACAACTGAAATAGTACACACATAAACATTTCTATGTATGCAAACCTGTGTATGGTGTCATGTCCTTTGCATTGTGTGTGGGTATATGTTTCATGCAATAATTCTCATTTGTAGGAAAGAATCAAACACTAGCAATTTTAAAAGGTGGCAACTATAGGAATAATGGCTGTTTGATATGGTGTGCACCCTCTATATATACTCTTTTATACATATTTATAAGTAGTAATATATTTATATGTGTATGTATGTTTATATATATATATATATATATATATATATATATATATATATATATATATATATATATATATATATGTATATATATATATACACACACACACTTACATATATATTTATATATATATATATATATATATATATATACACACACACACACACTTACATATATATATATATATATATATATATATATATATATATATATATATATCATCATCATCATCTCATCATCATCTTCTTTCGGCTGTTCCCGTTAGGGGTTGCCACAGCGTATCATCTGTTTCCATTTCTTCCTGTCCTCTGCATCATGCTCTTTCACACCAGCTGCCTTCATGTCCTCTCTCACCACATCCATAAACCTTATCTTAGGCCTTCCTCTTTTCCTCTTACCTGGCAGCTCCATCCTTAGCATCCTTTACCCAATATACCCAGCATCCCTCCTCAGCACATGTCCAAACCAACGCAATCTTTCCTCTCTTGCTTTGTCTCCAAACTGTCCAACCTGAGCTGACCCTCTAATATACTGATTCCTAATCCTGTCCATTCTAGCCACACCCAGTGCAAATATTAACATCTTTAACTCTGCCACATCCAGCTCTGACTCTTGCCTTTTCGTCAATGCTACTGTCTCCAACCCATATAACATAGCTGGTCTCACTACCCTCTTGTAGACCTTCCCTTTTACTCTTACTGGTACCTGTCTGTCACAAATGACTCCTGACACTCTTCTCCACCCATTCCCCCCTCATGTACTCTGTTCTTCACCTCTCTTCCACACTCACCATTACTCTGAACTGTTGATCCCAAGTACTTAAACTCATTCACCTTTACCAACACTACTCCCTGCATCCTCACCGTTCCTCTACCCTCCCTCTCATTTACACACATATATTCTCTTTTAGCCCTGCTGACCTTCATTCCTCTCCTCTCTAAAGTATACCTCCACCTCTCCAGGGTCTCCTCAAACTGGTCCCTACTCTCACTACATATCACAATGTCATCTGCAAACATCATAGTCCATGAAGCCTCCTGTCTAATCTCATCTGTCAACCTGTCCATCACCACTGCAAATAAGAAAGGCCTCAAAGCTGATCCTTGATGTAATCCCACCACCACCATAAATGTATCTGTCACTCCCACTGCAGTCCTCACCAATGTCTCACTACCCTTGTACATATCCTGTACAACTCTTACATACTTCTTTTCCACTCCCGACTTCCTCATACAATACCACAACTCCTCTCTAGGCACCCTGTCATATGCTTTCTCTAAGTCCACAAAGACACAATGCAACTCCTTCTGACCTTCTCTGTATTTCTCCAACAACACTCTCAGAGCGAATATTGCATCTGTAGTGCTCTTTCCTGGCATGAAACTATACTGCTGATCACTAAGCATCACCTCCCTTCTTAACCTAGCTTCCACTACTCTTTCCCATAACTTCAAGGTGTGACTGACCAATTTTATCCCTCTGTAGTTACTGCAGCTCTGCACATCACCCTTATTCTTAAAGATAAGTACCAAAACACTTTTTAAACACTCCTCAGGCTTTCTCTGACTTTCCAAAATTCCATTAAACAATCTGGTTAAAAATTCCACTGCCATTTCTCCTAAGCACCTCCATGCTTCCACTGGTATGTCATCTGGGCCAACAGCCTTTTCATTCTTCATCCTCTTCATAGCTGTCCTTACTTCCTCCTTGCTAATCTGCTTCACTTCCTGATTCATTATCCCCACATCATCCAACCTTCTCTCTCTCTCTCATTCTCTTCATTCATCAGCCCTTCAAAGTACTCTTTCCATCTACTCAACACACTCTCCTCACTTGTGAGTACATTTCCCTCACTGTCCTTTATCACCCTTACCTGCTGCACATCTTTCCCAGTTCTGTCCCTCTGTCTAGCCAATTGGTATTGGTCCTTTTCTCCCTCTTTAGTGTCCAATATCTCATACAACTCTCCATATGCCTTATTCTTAGCCTTCGCCACCTCGCTCTTTGCCATGCGCCTCATCTCCTTATACTCATCTTGTATATGTGTATGTGTATGTATCATTGGAATGTTTACTGCTTCCACATTGTACTGTTAACTTGTTGTGGCTATGTTGTGCAGGGTCCTGGGTTCAAGACTTGCAAGTGCTGGTTATTGTGTTGTAAGGCAGATCTGTTCAGCTGTGGAGGCAGTGATACTGGCAATAATTACAAGAGATCAGTATTTTGGTCCCATTAACCCCCATTAACAGTGCCTTTGGTCAGATGTTTTACATGTATTTCTACATATATACATCTTTCTCTCCCTCTCTCTAGATATATATATATACATACATACATCTACATATATAAATACATTTTCCCTACTGTTGAATGACTGTGCTGCATATTATGTTTGAGAAAACATCACATTTATGTACAGCTCAAATAGCTTACTGGTAAATCACTGTGGCTATGGTGTGTAGGGTCCTGGGTTTAAGCCTTGCAAGGGCTGATTATTTTGTTGCTGGGCAGAACAAGGGCTGTTGGATACAGAGTGATTAAACTGGTTTGCGTGATGGTAAACAATGGTAACTTCCATTTAAATATACTTACAGACAGTTAGCCTGACAGTGCTTAATCTGTGTAGCCATTGCTTGCCACCATGCAAACAGGCTTAAACTCACTTGCTACTGCTTAAAATTGCTTACTCCCGCTTACCCCTAAGCTAATTTCTTTAAAAGAAAATAAAAAAGGGGTGATAGGAAAGTGGTGAAAAAGGGGGCACGCAAAAGGTAAAACAATACAGAAAGTCACTAGGGATGTGCAGGACGGGTGTATGGAAGGTACATAGCTGTCCATTTCTTCGACAGCAAAAGCTGTGCATATGTACTGAATTTGGAGATAGATTTGGACAGTCAAACCCCTGAGAGGGGGATGAGGACAACAATAATGTGTTGTGAAGCCAAATAGACTAGATTACATGTGTCCAGTGGATACTTGTGCAAAATGGACAGCTATGTATGGGGCAAAATGTTTTTTTCGGAACAGATTGGCTTTTGTTTTTAAGGTGAGATTGGGATGTTGAGGAAGAATAGTAGGAATATTTGGGGAGGTAGGTTGTGTAGGAAGACAGACAAGACAGCATACAGGGGCGGTATATGACACATGTGGGGGTAAACATCTTGGATGAGGAGGAGTATTTGTAAATTGGAAGCCCATGAGTCCTCAAATGGAAACAGTGGGACTGAGGTCCCCACCAATGGGCAGTCACCACTGCACCACCATGTCCCTGAAGGTGGCTGTGCTGGGGGCTGAGCAGGAGGGGCAGGCTGTCCCTCTAAATGTGCCATGAGGCTCTCAAGCTGGTGTAGAAGATCTCCAAACTCCCTTTGGAGCTCACTACACACCAATCCCCAGACCTTACTTTGGGTGACAGGATCCTGTCCATGCCCACTCCCAGGGGGGACGAGCCCCATCCTCTGAGGCAGTTCCACCCGAAGGTGGTGCAGGTCCAGCAGACGAGGAGGTCCCGGGGTGGGTCCTAGGCATGCTGGGGTCCAGTGCCATGGCCAGATGAGGTGGGAGAGTTGGGTCCGCTGGGACCAGTCTTCCCATATGTGCTATGGTTTTGCAGTTTTAAAAAGGTCCAGTTTCATTACAACTTGAAGAGCTAGAACTATATTGGCAGTTAGTATTGAATGGCTTTAGTAACCCCGGACTAAACGAGGCATGTAATATTTTGTGCCTGTTAAAACTTAAAAGTTTGAGGAGGTAAAATTAGTTTTAAACATCTAAAGAGAGTGAAAAATGACAGTCGGCGTTGATGAATTATCTAGCCGTATGTATAATTTTGTTGTTGCAAGTAGTTGTTAAACTGATTAAAACTGTTTTAAATGATTGGAGTTAAAATTAGTGTAGTGATTATTTTTAAGATTTAAAGTTTCATTTAATTACACTACAGCATTTGACAGTGATGTTTTGAGGCTTGTATCCTTTTAATTTTGTGTTCTGCATTGTGGTATTTTTCAAGTGCACTGTTCTGGTTGGCTTAATGATGTCATATGATGTTTTAAAGACTTTATTTAAATGTGGTTTAAAACATTTTCAAATGTTATCTGATGGAGTTACTGTTTCTACAATAACAAAAAGTGCTTAGTTTTAATATTGGGGTTTGTCTGTGCCTGTTTCCACTGTGCCATTAGAGAGTTAAGATTGGAATATTTGCCCTTTCCTCACTGTAGTGCAATCTCGGACTAGGAATATATATTTAGCGGGGGGGGGGGGGGTCACAACCTCCACAATACCAGTTTTGAGTTTTTGATTATTCACTCATGTGAGTGTTTGAAAGTTTGCATTTTCGGTTTTATCACATAGACCCTTTCTACACACATTCCCAGATTCAAAGTTAATATTATGCACATACCTCTCAATCTCTTAATGCACACACTCTGGACAAAGCTTGACAACATAGGAGTACAAATAGGGACATGTTTTGAATATTGCTGCATAAACTTGGAGAGTTGCATGAGTGACAGGAATTGTTTTAATATACATTTTCTGAAGGTTTTGAGGTCTGAAAATCAAATGTATGTCCTTATTTCGTGATTGCAATTGTGAGATCATCCCACTAATTTGCCAGGGGGGCAGAGGAACAGGCAGAAAATATGAGCCAGTTATCTGGACATTCTGAAAAATCTGTACAGTTGAGAGGTATGATTATTGTTAAGTCACAGTAGAGTGTGCTAGTTGGATATTGCTGTCTTTTCAGCGTTTTCTGTCTAAGTCTCTCTTGGTTGTACAATCTGATCTTGTACTTACAACAGTCTTATGCAGATATTCCTAGACATTTTTTTTATGTAGCACAGTGTGGGTAACAATGGTTAATACAACATTACTATTCAGAGAATGCAACAATAAATGCCATACAATACCCGAGTAAACACAACCAGTCCAGGATTTAGAGCTTTACTGCTAGACGGTTATAGTTTTATTTAAATATGACCTATATGGGACTATTACTGTCATATTGTCTGGTTTATTAAGTACAACCCATACAACAGTTTTATACTGCCAGATGACTTTCTACTACTTTATATTTATTTGGTATGACTACTACAAGTAGGATTGTTACTCACCAGCCTCACGACGCAGCCTTTGCAACCTACTTGCATGAGCTTCCTGATTTATAGCCAGCTCAGCTGCAGTTGTAAAGGAAATAGACTCATATTTAGGCATACCTATCCATCACATACACATGCTGGACTTTAGTAAGCAGTAATGGTATGACTACTTACACACTGCTGGGACATCACCCCCCTGCCTTGCTTCTTAGACCCACTTGTCCAAGACCTCCCTCTTTCTCTGCTTTAAGTCAGCATATTGGTGGCTGACCTGCTCACCAGTCCGAGGGATACCAGTGGCACTGGTGCGATCAAGGGTGAGATGGTCCTAGGCTTCTGCTTTATATTGGGAACCCTGGTACTGGCTCTGCAGCAGTCTCTCATCATGTTTTTTTTACCAGGAGTCCTACCATGACCATGGACTCCTGTATGCCCCAGTGCTGCACCCGGAAGTGCAGTCCCTCTCCAGCTCCTGCCATCCTGCCTACAGTGGGAAGCTGAAACCAGTTATGAGCTGTATTCCTCCCTGTGGGGTTTAAATACAGCCGATTTCCCACCCTTTGCCATGATTGGATGGTTTTGAATATGCTGAGCTAAGCTACGGGCAAAACTGCTTAGCTAAGGTTGGCATTGCTTAAAAGGACAGGTTCAGCACTGCTTACCAATGGGCAAATCCACTTAGCTGTTCTACTCATTGCTTAGCATATCTACACAATGCTTACACCTGTCAAGTAGAGGTGTGCAATGCTTAACATTGCTTATTTTTCATTTTATAGACTATCTGCTCTATGGCATTGATTCAGCATTCATTACATATTATAAATTTGTTTACAGTCCCTGACATCCCCCAGTGTGCTTTCATTACATTTATTCATGTGTGACTATACTGTATGGGGCACTTGTGTTTATATGGGGATTTCACAACTTTATTAAACTGACGCCTCATATCTGGACCTAAATACAGTACTCTCGTTAACAAATGTATGTTATGTAGTAGGTAATACTAACACAAATTGTTTATGTACTGCTTACACATGTAAAATGTGAATTGGTTACACTGGGGATCAAATCAGGAATGGCTGCTCACAAAGCTTACGCTCTAACCACTACACTATTGCAATACTGCCTATGTTGGCTGTCTTTTGCTATCTAACTTCTTGTGCTGTTTAAGCTGGTCTAAGCATAGCTAAGCCACGGGCACACCCATGCAGCTACTCTCAAACGTTATCGCATTTATAAATAAAAAATGTTTTGCTGTGTTATTTTATCTATACCCTTCAGAATATCCCTGCTAATGCTAAACCTGTCATTTTATCACATTTCTGCTTTGTGGGACAATTGTCCCTTTTGGCTTTGTCCACATTCCTTACTCTGATGGGTTGGGAGGTGTGTGCTATGTGCTTATGCTGCCTGTGTTATCCTAATAATTTTTGGCTTGGTAGCATACCTCTCAACCTCTTTAAGCAAAATATCTGGACAAAGTTTACAATGATGGGGGGACAAATAGGGGTGGATTTTAAATATTGTTCTTACAAACTTAAAAAGTTAATAGAATAATAGGTTTTACATTACCATGAATTTTCTGACAGATGTGTAGAGTCATAAACTCAAATGTTTTGTCATTATTTAATAACTTCACTCCTCAGCTATTTGCCAGACAGGTACACATTTTAGGGGGAACATACCATAAATATGAGGCAAACATCTGGGCATTCTGCAAAAATCTGTACAGTTGAGAGGTATGCTTGGTAGGGATGATTGTCCCTTTTGCCTTTGACCACATATATTTTTTGTTTTCCTGAAGGGTTGGGGTGTTAAGAGCATTCTTGCTTGTTTTTATTTGCTAAAATGCAATTCTGGAGTGCAGGGGAGGGGTGTGTATTGTGAGAGCTCTGCTCTCAGACACACACCCTGCGCTCATACACAGCAATGTGCCCATTTTAGAGCATGGCAGCGCAGCTTCATTAATATGCATGGCACACTGCCGTGCTGAACAGGAATGGTCCCTGCAGTGCATGAATAACTTATTCCTGCACGGCAGCTTGCTGAATCCCAGGGAATGTGTGAGTCAAATAAAAAGAGAAAAACAAGAAATACAGTAGAAATGTGTTGCAGAAATAATGGTGAAGAGAAAAGAGACACAAAGTGCAGAGGAAATATGGTGAACTTGAAATTTGTAGCTATGATCAGTAAAGTAATAAGTATATGCTATTTAGCTTATTTTGTAGAAGCCATGGTAGAAAGAGTCATTTTATAAAATATTTTAAAAAGAAAGTCAAGTATGTTAGAAAGATTCTACATGTTACTGAAAATAATGAAAATGTGAATTGTAAAATTAATAAAGTAGAAAGAGTTGATACAGTGAGTGAAATCTGAAAATGCATCACAAACTGTATCATAAGCATGTAAGTCACAGCGTTACCAAGAAAGGCTGAGCAATATTTTGCAAAATGTTAGACACAAGTGTAGAGAGTAATATTATATCTGCAGATATTTTTGAAGCTTTGTGTCCAAGAACAACAGAAGAATAACTGTGTGGACATTGTTAACACATTCTTGACACCAAGTAAGGCCAATGTGTCAAATGCTATCAATGCGTATATAAAAAAAGAAGACATATAAAATCTTGCTTCAAACTATAGCAGTTAAAGGTACCATTTCACCTAGTATTGTGGGTTGTTTGGATCATGAGACAGTAGGACTGGTAAACAAGTCACTCTGAAAGCCAAAAGAGAATGTGTTCCAGTACTTGTTCAGGAATAGAAACATAGAAACATCGCTAAAAGCTACACAGTCATTGAGCTATATCAGAAGCGGCACAAAGCCATAGCAATGCTATTCCTCACAACTATGCTGATCAATTTGTTGGCATAGGAAGTTTACCAGGAGAATATTACACAGAGAGAAATTCTGATGCTGTGCAATTACAGTGAGTACACTTGCAGCTGATGTATCTATCACCTTGATATTTTCTGTGTTGCTGGAATAATGATGCCCTTACACTTAAACAAATCTTTATCCACTAAACTCCAGTGCTTTACTGAAGCTGTGTATGGTAGCTATGGGGATATGCAGCCTTTCTACTGTGACTACAGTAGTCATCCAAATCCTGGCTTATAAACCCAGCCTTTCAGTTTCCATGCTTGTTCTAAAAACACATACTCATGTCCTCTGTGCCATACATGGCTGTTTTGCCTGTCCACTGGAGAGGTAGCCCTACTGTACTTGTTAGTTACTTATTTACTTCACATCAGTTCATTACTTTTTGTTCATTTGTCTTTCTTGCTATTTTCAATACTTTTGGCATGCTCTTATATTAGCTTTAACTTCCATCCATGAGAGCTGTGGTTTTAACAGTGAATTATTGTAGCAATATATATCAGGTGAGAATGTGTATGGTTGGATTCGCCCCCAAATGAACAGATATAACTTCCGTCTATAAGAAGGAAGTAAATTTCAGTGTATCACCCACTGCATGACTAGAGATGTTGCTAGTTTACTGACCCTTCCAATTTTTGACCTGTGGTCATCCTCTCCCCTCTCTCATAAATTCTAGAGAAAAGCATTCATATACAACTTCTTAAATATCTACTTCAGGAAAACCTCTTCACCACCTCTCAACAGAGATTTAGGCCTCATCACAGTTTGTCAACAACCCTTCTATCCTTCACCCAGATAATAGCGGAGGCAAGAGATAACAATAAACTGGTGTCATGTCTATTCCTTGAAATCTCCAAAGTATTCAACATCATCTCCCACCCTAATCTCCTTAATAAACTAACTGAACTCAACTGCTCCACATCTACAACTCTCTGGTTCTCTAGTTATCTTAACAACAGACAGTTAGATGGCAGACCTCCTGCTTGCCTTTCTTACCTATACAAACAGGTGTCACCCAAGGATTCATTCTAGGCCCCCTTCTGTTTAATATTTTCACAAACAATCTACACTCCACCTGGTGCACCTCATCACTGATGCAGTATGCTGATGATTCTACTCGTATTACCCCCCCCCCCGAAAACTGTACCAACCTTCACTCCCTCACACAGACTACTTTTAACATCATTGAACACTGGTTAAAAGATAAACAACTCATCCTTGACCCAAAGAAAACTAAACTTCTTCTTTCCCTTCCAAAATGTATGCCCAACCTTAAATCTTCCACCAGTCTCTCTTTCCTAGACAACACCATCATTCATGCCTCCCATACCAAACTTCTAGGAATTACAATGGACGGGCAACTGAAATTTGACCATCATATCCAACAATCCATCAAAAAGACCAATCAAAAACTCAGTTTACTGTATAGGAACAAAACATTCTTATCCATCACCTCAAGGACTTGCTCAAGCCTACCTCCTCCCCTGCCTACTCTACGCTTCCCCTATATTTACCCACCTCCAAACAAATATTTTAACCAAACTTGAACAAACTTTCAACCAGATAGCCAGATTTGCCTGTAACTTCTCTTACAAATCCCATCACTGCCTTGCCCTTAAACAACTACAGTGGCTTGAATTCCCTGAACTACTCCAACTTTCTCAGCTACACATGGCACATGCTCTACTTTACAAATCTACAGACTGTCTCTCCTTGTCCATCTTCCTATCCCTATACAAACCTTCATGATCTCTCCATAGCACTGAACAACTGTCACTTAACACCTACATGCCTAACAAAACAATAGGAGCATTACTGTATAAATACTCCTTATTTCAAAGTTGGAACAAACTCCCAACTAATTTATGATCTATCTGATCTTTGATCCATTTCAAAAGAGAACTGAAAACTACCTTGCTAACTCTCCCTCCTGTACCTGTTACCACCCTACCTAACATATACCCACAAACTGTTAGACTATAACAATGCTCTGCTATTTACTTAATATAAGTGTATAATAACTAGTACTGTGTTACCTTAGCAATGCCACTGAGCAATACTATACTTAATCTTATCTTTTCTCTTCCTTAGCTACTATACTTCCCACCTCACCTCTCTCACTTCTCATAAGTGTTTTTCTTTCACTCTCTTGACTCTCCTAAACATTCCCCCCTCTATTTCTAAACTATTTAATGCTTTCTTCTTCCTCTCTACTAACTTGTTTTAATCATTAAAGATGTTTTTGGGGCTTGTTTTTTCCTGATAACTTCTTTTAGTCTGTGTGCCATATTGTAAATCCACATTTTTTTATCCATGTTTCTACCGCTATTATTTTGTGGGTGTATTTTTTGCTGAATTTTATCCTTTGCTAATTTCCATTTTGGCATGAATTTATGTAGTTATGCATTCATATTCATATTACTTGTAATGTAACATTGTTGCTGTTATATTTTTGTTTGTGTGGAGCTTTTCTCCTCAGGTCTAAACTAAAAACGGGCCACCAGCCCAGTTGGACTAACCTGGTTAACAAAAGACAAATAAATAATAAATAAATAAATAAATAGTTTACCATTATCAAGCTTCATTTTTGTCCAACCTTCCCTCTCAAGTTGCATGTGCAGCTGCATTGATATTTTTTTAACATCAACATGACTTTAACACCTAGTAGGTATGGAGCTGTAGCTAACTGTGACTTACGGGAGGTGCAGAGGGCTTAATAACACACAGAATGTGTTAAAGCAGTTCATAGATAAGTACTAGGTAATCTGTCTGCAGACCACTGCAAGCTTAGCTAATAACCAGGATTCAAAAGTTCCCTGCAGCCCAACGGGGATTAATTTGTGGAAACTCCTCTAATTATCTAGGTTTACCTTGAAATTGAGAAGGTTGATAAAATGCTTGACATCTAGTAGAAGTTTTTTCCAGAGGTGGGGGATATGTTGGGAGAAGACATCATGCCAAAGTGTCTGATTTATTTGTTGGTGAAGATTTAGTTCTTTTAATCTGGTATTTAAGGAAGCATTCATCTTGTGAAGGTATAGAGGGGCAGGAGGGGCAGATTTTTCTTTTTTCTAAAGTCTAGGTGCAAATCAGCTTGATTTTAAAGTCTTTAAAAACTGAATGCAGAAAGATGGCTGCCAGTCTGGCCTGATTACTAATATTTTTGAAGCCACTGATCTTTTTAATTATAAACCTCTGAGATCTCTCAAGCTGTGTCATATGTTTAGACTAATAAATGCCAAAAGGGGAAATATATTCAATAATGGGTCTATGAGATATAAGTAAAGGGTACCTAAGACTTATTTGGATTACAACAGATGGCTTTGTAAATTAGATGATGCAGAGAAAAGGCTTTCCTGACTACTGTGCAGACTTGATGATCAAAAGATAAGAGATTATTAGCCTCACTCTTACAGCACTGTTTGAATGGATACATGTGTAGCCTTTTTTCTACAGGAAAATATTTTGTTTACCAAAATTAACTATACTATACCTTACACATTTCATTTGACCATATTGTCCTTGCTGCACTGATTGTTAACATGGTCTAAACTATGTTAGAACAATTGTGAGTCAGTGGAAGATCAAATAAGAAATCCCAGTTTAAAAACTTGGACAATCATAGGTCAGGAGTGCTGGCCAGAAGGTCTGAGAAATATATGTGAACCAGGAGAAAACCCAACACTGAACCTTGTGATACACTACTGGTAACTTTTTGCCATCAGACGTGGCACCTGAGACTCAAACAACATGGGTTCTATTAGACAACCAGTTAACTATCCACTACACAACAATGATTTTTATTCAGATTTTCACATTTATTAATAATGTCTGCATGGGAATAGTGTTAAAGGCCGTGGCCAGGTCCAGATATACTGTATGTATTATGTAACAACTACCCAGTGTTTTGGTGACATTTTTCAAAGAATTTAATGAGGTTAAAAAGGCAGGACTTTCCTCTGACAAAACCAAATTGATGAGGGTTGAGGGTTAACAGGTTTTCAATATTCACATTAATGAGCTTTTAAAAATATACTCCATAGTGGTACATATTTGGGTAGTAAGACTAAATGGTCTATTGTTACCATAGCCTGTTACTGGACAAATCATGGAAGAGTTAATTTACTAAATAATGGCATACATTTGAATTTCAAAGTTCATATCCTTAGGAAAATGTATGCTAACACAAATTATGTTATTATAGCAACTATATAACAACAATATTTAAAGTCTCTCCATATTTTTGGCCTTTGTCCCCCCATTTTTAGGCTTTGTCCAAACTTCTTTGTTAAGAGATTTCAAAGGTAATGGGGATTTTGGCTAAGGTATTGTAATAGTTATATTATTCAAAAGGGGACACAAAGTTATATTATTCAAAAGGGGACACAAAGTGTGTTGTACAGCTAGCTATGAAGTAAGAATTCATCTTGCTTATTATGATTTGGACATCTAGGAGTTCAGTGTTGATGCTGTATGGAATCACTTGTGATATGATGATATCACAACACAAAAAAATAAATGCATGTAACATTTTCCCAAGTTCAAGTATAAAACCAAAACAGAAATTCCAAAACTTGTAGTGGGAAGAAATACAATGACCAAAAAACTACTCTGAAGGTTATTGTACTTTCATCTCGTAATTATCTCACTACAGTACAAAGACTTCAACAAATTTACAGTCACCATTTTTACATAAATACTCTGCTTACATCATGACTTCACAATCCAATAATCTAAATTCAAATAAAAACCCACAATACATTTACCAAAAATATTGCAAAACTAACAATTTATTACATAAAAACGTTTGTTTACTTTTAGTACACATTTATAATTGATACTACTATTTACCCCCTCATGCATCCCATATTACCTGATATTTATATTCTATGTAATTTAATCCTTCTCTGCTACCACCTGTATGACTAATCTAAAATCACAAATATAAACTTCTTAAAATGTATATAGACTAAAAAATGTTTGGACAAAGCATTAACCAATTGTTTTATTTTTGATGAAGTATGTTCATAAAACCTGTTCTTTAACTTTAATTTGGTCTTCTCTATATAAACATTTTCACATGTCAGACAGTAGTATATGTAACATATTCAGGATTGCAATTAAGCCAACCATCTGATTGGTATGTTCTAGTAATATTCTTGCAATAAATATTAAAAACCTCCTATATATAACTACATAATATTGCAGTGCTTACACTTATAAGTGCTATATTTGGTTAAGTGCTTTCTTTCACCAATCTTCTCCCTTCCTTT
Source organism: Protopterus annectens (assembly GCF_019279795.1). Lineage (NCBI taxonomy): Eukaryota > Metazoa > Chordata > Ceratodontiformes > Protopteridae > Protopterus > Protopterus annectens. The sequence goes on from NC_056731.1 coordinate 1,389,283,377, forward strand.
GTTCTCAAAATATGTTTTGCATTATGACATTTCTTATTAACTTGGAACTGCCACCTATTCTTTTAATCAGCACATTACCTCATCCCAAACATTTTGAATTGTCTTGTATTTCAATTTGATAGCATGTGAATGTAAATATGTTAAAGCCATAGACACATTCCATTTATTCACTTTGTGGTTATTACCATCTTTGTTATTCTCTTGTTATATCTCTTTTTCTTTATGTAGGACTCCTATCACATCACTTGGAGAACTTCTTATTAAAAAAATATACATTTTGTTTTGAATTTATTTTGTCAAACACTATCTTGCTAGATGTAAGATTGACATTACTTGTTTGCATTATTCCAATAACACTTTTTTTCAAACTCCAAAGATGCATACTATTATGGTGTGTAAACTCTGAAAAATTAGTGACACTGTTTAATTTAAAAAAACTGCAAATTCCCCTTTAGTTCCTTTCCACATCTTAGAAATATCATCAATAAAACAACTATAAAATTTAACCTTATTAAATAACTCATATTTATACAAAACATGTTCTTCCCAATACACTAAATTTAAATTAGTAAAATTCAGCAGCATAGTAGCACCCATGGCAACTCTATTTGAAAAATGATCCACTAAAGGATAAAAAAATGGAGCCAGTTTCAATGTTTATAAATTATGCATTAAAAGCTATAGTTATCAAAAGTTATTTTTTTTCAGATATTCTTTTAATTTTAAAGAAAAAATATCAGAGTTTTCTATAGAAATCAGTGATTTTTTTTTAGTCACCATAGATGTCAAATCAGTGTGTACTCTAATCCTACAAGATTTAGGAGTAGAGTAGGTTAGTTTCATGTTATTTAAAGGTAATGAATATAATGCTGAAGAAATAAAAAATGTAAACGATAGTATGGAAATGGTTTTAAGCTACAGCTTTTTCATGTATCAAAACAAGTATTATTGACAGCAGAGAGGAATTGCCACGATTGCTACTATGACGCCAAATTTTGCAAATTTAGTTATGGTTTATTAAGAAGATTTTTTAAAATAATTATGAGTTATTTAAAAAGATTAAATGTTATAGCCATTTTAGTGATTAGATTTTTGTGGAGTGAAAAGGAACTAGAGGAGAATTGGTTGTTTTTTTAATTATTTAAATAATGTTACTGATTTTTCAGAGTTTACACCCAACAGTGATGATTCAACTACTAGTTTTATAGATGTAGGGGTGTTTAAGAACTGTATCAGTGGCAAATTACAGATGTGTATGACATACAAAAATGCTTCCAGAAATCATAGAATGTACTCTTGGCATGTGAAAAAGTGCTATTATTGCAATGTAAACAAGGGATGTGGATCTTACATCTGACAATATATTAGTTGAAAAAATATATTCAGAACTGCAATATAGAGTTTTAGTAAGAGGTTATCTGTGTGATATGGTAGAAGAAGTCCTACATAAAGAAAGAGAGAGAGAGAGAAAGAAGAACAGAGTAACAAGGCTAGTGATAGTCATAAAGTGGATAAATAGAATATGGCTATAACTTTAACAGATAATTTAGATTCACTTGGTATCAAACTGATAACACAAGACAAATAGACAATTTTGGGGAAATGTGGGGGAAAGTAATGAAGTAATTAAAAAATAGGTGATGGTCCCAAGTTTGTAAATAAAATATATTTGAAAGCAATAAAGGGAGATGATTGGTGAAAGAAATCATTTAAACACATGTGCTATGTATAAGTGTAAGGACTCCAATATTCTGTAGGTATATACAGGAGGGTCTTAATGTTTATTGCAAGAATACTACTAGAACAAACAAACCAGATGGTGGGTTTAATTGCAATTCTGAATTTGCTCTAGATATTGCTACAATCTGACGTGAAAATTTTTATATAGGGAAGACCAACAGAAAGTTAGATAACAGGACTTATGAACATGCTCGCTCCATAACGAATGAAAACTTTGGTTTATGCTTTGTACAAACATCATTCAGTCTGTATACATTTGAGTACATTTCTATTTACAGTATTGGAACAGATCTCTGTTAATGCCAGAGATGGTAGCAAAGATGATGAATTAAATAATGCGGAGTATAATTGCCAGGTTAAATTGGATGCATATGTGTGTGTGTTAGTATGTGTTGCGGGGTTAAATGGTAGTGTCAATTCTAAATGTGTGCTAAAAAAGAAACATTTTTTTTATGTAATTATTTGTTTTTCAAACTTTTTGTTAGATGTATTATGGGCTTTTATTGAGGTTTAAATATTGGATGATGAAGTAATGTGATGTGAAGTAACAGTATATTTAAGTAAATTTTAAATTATGTTAATTTAGAGATGCAAGCCTGTATTTTTTCAATAAATGTCAAAGTGGTTCTCATTGTCAGGCATCCTATTTCTTCCAATTACAAATTTTGGAGTTTTCATTACGATATCATCAACAAATACTAATATTCACCCACAATTTCCAGTATGTCTTAAGCTATAATGGACACTAAACCCAGGAATAGATGGAGTGCCTTTACTGTTTTGAATTCATGTTCCTGCAACTACACATACATGAATTTTCTTCCAGATGTAGGAGAGTTTCAAATTTCAGGCATTTTTTAGACATCTGGCACTTTAATGTGCATTCCAAATTAAAATTTTCTTGCCAAGAATGTCCAGCAGATGGATTCTGCTTAAAAACACACTATGGGGCAGAAAAGATTTCAACAGAATGCAATATCCTTGGTAAGATAAGTTTAGATCATGCCTTGGAAATCAGACAGGCTTTCTGGTAATCTTCCCTTAAGTAAGCATCCACATAATGGATCACCCTGGAATGATGTCAGCTTCATAGCTAATTATTAAAGCCAATTATTTTGCCTTTGAATATCAGCATCATTCTTGGTGAATGATGGCAAAATACTATTCAAAACTAGTGTCTTTTCTACCTCAGATACATGCATAATGAGCTGTCATACCTTTTTGCGTGTCCCTCTAAGTAGAATGCCTAAGGTCATTCACCTACACATAGGCCACTCTCGGGTCATAATCGTAATTGTCAGGTGAGAGGCTTTAACAGCCCTTGCTCTTTGGTCTGGAAAGACAACTGTCACCCTATTCTTATCCATCCTGGTGATGGTGGAGTCTGTATGCCTGACAATAGAGTCACCTATTACTAAAACATGTTGTTTATATGGTTTACCTTTACATGTTCGATGGTCAAATCTTTGAACCCACTGCCACGAACTGTAAACCGTGAAATTCCAAAATTGCGAAAACCGAAGCACCGAATTCTGAAATGTTACCCCCTTTTTGACCCATGGTAGCACTTGTTTCAGTGGTGGTGCATTTGGAAATGTTGAAATTCGATTATTTTACAACATTTTGGGAATTCAGCATTATGGAATTAGCATATCTGATTTGTGGATGTGCATTTACAACCATTTAACTTTCAAACATGTAAAGGTAAACCATTTATCTGTTTGTTTTTTTCCTTGTTTACAGTGAAGAGAGTTCTCCATGACCTTTTGTTTTCTTTCTTTAACAGTAGCTTGATTAAAAGTATTCTGGTGATGTCACATGGAGAGTTGTGATTATTGAGACAAGATAATTTTACTTATCTCAATAAGTTCATTAATTTCTTAAGTAAAACTGCAGTCATGCCACTAGTTACTTGCAATGATGGAGATTACTAATAAGGATTTGTAAACAGTATAATAGTGGATGATTCATGTTGGACATCAGCAGGACTAGTCTCGAGGCAAAACAGTCTATAGTATCCCCCCATACCTCTCAACCTCGTATGCAAAAGAAATCTGGACAAATCCTAAAATAGTGGGGGTACAAAGGCTCTAAAAATAGGGACAGATTTAAATATTGCTCTTATATTACATATGACCACTATTTTGATTTGTAAATTTTAAATTAAATATAAATGATGAAAATACGAAAGTGAGAGCAAACACCACGAAAATACCTTCAGTATAATTAAAATCTCTTCAATGTAAAAAAGTTCCAGTAGGCAATAGCATAAAAACGAACACCATTTATTGTAGAATATAGAATAAGCGCTTTCACGTAGTGCATCGTATCTGATGAAGCGTAGCTTGCACTACATGAAAGCGCTTATTCTATATTCTACAATAAATGGTGTTCGTTTTTATGCTATTGCCTACTGGAACTTTTTTACATTGAAGAGATTTTAATTATACTGAAGGTATTTTCGTGGTGTTTGCTCTCACTTTCGTATTTTCTTCATTTTTTGGTTTTGGTGAGAGCACCTTTGGCAGAGAGTTGTGCTCCTTGTTTGTACTAAATATAAATGATGTCATAAAGCATTCAAACTACAAGAAATAAACTCTGGCTAAGTTGGTCAATAAGTATTAACAATATTCTTAATAAACATTTTATGAAAAATTGGGCTACTTGTTTAAAATTTTAACCAATAAAATGAAAAATTATTCATGCAGAAAAATAATGAATTTACTACAATATATTTACTCTTATGTATTTTAAAGTCATACTTTCATTGATACTTCTAAAATTCAAAAAAGAGTTCACTTTGCATAATTTGGACACCAAATTGATGACAGTACTGTTCTCATGCTATTTATGAGACCCAGATATCGACCAGTACCAATATCCTTTTGAATTCCTGTACATCTCTGCACAGTCTTGGCACTGATTCAAGGAATGAGCCAACCAGCTATATGGACTCTCCTTAATTGCAATGATAGCCAAGATGCCTTCATTCTTTCTGTTTAAGATGCCTATTATTTATGATAGCCCCCTCTATTTACACACATATTCTCAAGTGCAGGATAACCTTTGGCCATAACTGTCAGCTATGATGCAATGGATAGGACTTGGTAGATATGACTTGAATACAATGCAGGTACCTATGTGAAAACTATATCAAATGTTAGGCAGGAGCAACTAAACAATTCCACAAAGTATAGATATTCTCCTTCAAGGATAACTCTGTATTGTAAGAGTATGAGAGAATAGAGGGTTGTTGGTATTCTTTTATATATTTGTTTATTTTTAGTTAACTAGATAAGCCCAGTGGACATGAATGACCCTTTTCAGAGTCACTTTTGAAGTATTATTTGGTTAAGTTACTTGGTCAGAAACAGACAATAGGCAAATGGAAAGGTAAAGAATTAAACTATGTACCACTAGTATAGGCAACATATGCCACGGTGGTACGGTAGTAGCGTTGTTACCTCACAGCAAGAGGTTCTCCCATTCAATTCTCAGCGTGGCTTGGGAGTGCCTTCTGTGTGGAGTCTACATTTCCTCCCCGTGGTTGGGTAGCATTTGAAAGACATGCATGTGTAAATGAATGTGTCTTCGTTGAAGGTCGGGCGTCGAGCTGGCACCTCAGCGTTTCGTAAAAATCTACTGCCAATCATTAGTGGACCGGAGTTCCACTGTGGCGACCCCTTACCAGGAAAAAGCCGAAAGACAAACAACAACCACTAGTATAGGCAACAACTTATTAGCAGTTCAGCTAAGAATTCCATGGTGTGTCGGTCAAACATATGTAACTGGTAAACAAAAAAAAGCAATACAGAGAAATAATAAAATTTATAGCATTGCAGCCTGTTAGCAATAAACAAGACTAGACATATTTCATATGCTCTGCAGTCTTTTCTTACAGAATATTGACATTTTCTTTTATAAACACTGTCCATTTTGAAAAAAAATATTCCATGTTTTTAGACATCACAGTGCCCTGGCATCTTTGAAGTGACTCATGTTCAATTGAATCTTTAACACAACCACATAAAACTGAATTGTTTTTTTTCTTTTCAACAATCTGTGGTAGAACAGAGAGATAGTGAATCCCAGTAGAAACAACTTGGTAGCCATGAATTAACAAATCATATAATACATTCAAAAACTTTTCTAGAGAACAATATTATTTAGATTAACTCTTTTCAAACATGCCCTTTGTTTACCCTCAGAAGCACATCTTATATTGCTAGGAATGTGTTGGCTATACTTTGCTACGAAATAACACACTCTTGGAAGTATCAACAATTAATTCAAATGAAATCATGTCACCACCTTCCCCTTTATAAAATACCCCAGTGTCCAGATGCAGGAACGATACTGGATAAGTAGGAAAGATGAGTGAGACTTCAACGTTCTAAAATTGCATCCCATTCTGATTTTTCAATAATAATAATAATAACAAATATATAAAGCTGAAATCTTTCTTGTGGGCAGTAGGGTTTTCATATATAGCCAAAGATATATGATATATTTATCTTTTTATTGCCTATATCTGGGACTTTTTAAGGTGAAACAAGATAACTCTGAGCATTTGTCTTACTCAAATGAAAACAGTAAGCAATATCTAATAAAGTGTGCCCTGAATGTTTCACAACACTGTCTACTTCATGCTGTCTACTATGTCTTTTTTGTAATGGTTATCATATATTTATAGTTCCCTATACATTTTATTAACATTTCTGTCACTTAAAATAAAACTTTTAAAAAGCAATATAGACTTTGGCAAATACCATTTCAGTAATTTCAGTTAATGAGTGTATTTATTGCTTCCAGCAATGAGGCAATTAAATTCAGAAGCCCTGTCATGGTACAATACCCCTCTCTGTAATGAGCTCTCTTGGAATACATTACCATAATGGAGCAAATTTCTGAAGAATGCACACAGTGAAAGGCATAAAATATTGGTGTAAATGAAAGTGATCATTAAGTCTGACAAAGTGATTCATTACTGTGCAACTTTGATTTTTATTGCTTTTTGCGGTTTCATTATAATATCAAAATTTTATGTTTCTCTGTGTTTTTTTTAATGCAGGAATTCAGGAGTTGTTATGTTCTGACATGATATACATTAGCACAATAAAAGATAATTCCCTAGAGAAATGCTCTGCAGAATTCTAAACATTTTTTTCATCGTCCAGTGTCATTAACAGTGTAAAGCTTTTGTAAGCAGATATCAGCCAAGAATCATTTAATGAACACAAAAGTCAGTAATGCTTAAGGCTTCGACAGTCATGCCTTTGGTTTTACCAAGTTGCTGACATCAAAAACGATCATGGCTTAATAGCAGTGATGTACTATTAAAACTGTTTTCACTTAGTCAGTTAATTCACAAATAAAGGTACATATAATCCTAAAGCAGAAATGAGGAAAACGTTTATGATTACCTTAAGAATGTTGACTATTTGCTATCTTACATTGTAAACAGCTCTAAAAAAAGACAGGTGATGCAGTGACAAATCTGTTACCTGTTAGTTAATCATTTATATTAATTTTAATCTGGAATTTGGGGAGAAAATGAAATCCCATACTTTTTATGGAAATTGAAATCTCAAACTGTCTTTATGCAATAATTTTAATTCATTCAGAGTTCATACAGAAAGTCTTCTTCTTTTGGCTTTTACCAGTTAGGGGTTGCCACAGCGGATCACCTGTCTGCTCATGATTGGCAGTGGAGTTTTTACAGTGTCGAGTTGCCAGCTCGGCGCCCAACCTTCCACAGAAGGCACACATGCACACACTCACACCTAGGGCCAATTTAAAGTGTCCAATCCACCTACAGCATGTCTTTGGGATGTGGGAGGAAACCGGAGCACTCAGAGGAAACCCACATAACAACAGGGAGGACATGCAGACTCTGCACAGAAGGCACCCCAGCCAAGGATTGAACTGGAGAACCTCTTACTGTGAGGTGGCAACACTAACCGTTGCACCACCGTGGCCGCCCAGAATTCATACAGAAAGTGAAGTCCAAAATGTGCTTTACAAAAATAATTTATTTTCATGTGTTCTAAAGCTTTAAAAAATAGTAAGAAATATAAATGGTTTGACAACTTTTAATTGTGTGTGTGTGTGTGTGTGTGTGTGTGTGTGTGTGCGCGCGCGCACGCGTGCAAGTGTGTGTCTATGTGTGTATGTGTGTGTGTGTGCATGTGAGTATGCACTTTATCATCATCAACCCTCTTTTTCCCATTTTCTGCTGAGCTCAGGGTTCACCATTTCTTCCAATTCAATGTCACTTTCTTACCTTCTTCTGTATTAATGTCTGATTGTCTTAGGTCTTCTGTGAATCAGTCTATCCAGCTATTTGTTGGATGTCCTAATTTCTTCTTGCTTTCTTTCTGCCTCTCTCACATCCTTTTCACCACATCATCTTCTGCTTTCCTGCACATTCCCAAACCACTGCGATTTTTTCCTTTTTGACTTTTCTGCAGTTGAAGCTACTCTGGCTTCTACCTTGATGTCATCATTTCTTCACCTGCCCCACAGTGAGCATCCTACTACCAGTCTCAAGTACTTTGCCTCTATTACCTTTAGCTTCCTCAAATGCTCTGCCTTCACTCTACAGGTTTCTGTACCCCATAGTAGTACTGGTCTTACCACTGGTTTCTACACCTCACTTTTTAGCTTCTTTTGTCATGCATTACCACATACACTGTTTAAACTGGTTGCACCACCTCACATTCTAGTTTTGATGGCCTCATTTATACTTTCTTTCTCGCCAACCTCCCTGCCCAGATACATGAAGCTGCTAACCTGTTCCACTATTTTCCCTTCTATCTCAATTTTCAGCTTCTTCTAGTATCACCCATGCTCTGCCATGACAACTATTGTATCTGTACTTAGTTTCCTCCTGTGTGCCTTCAGTTTTGCATTTCATTCCTTTATCATTCATTAAAGCCCCTGCTCAGAGTCAGCTTGTATTGCCACATCATCTGTACACAGCAGCTATGCTGATCTGCCCCCTCTATCCTTTTTGCTAATGTAATCAATCATCAATATGAACAGCAGTAGATTCACAGCTAAACTCAGATGCACACCCACATCTGAACACTGCTTGCACTTATCCCATTGGGTCCTTTACATAGGCTGTACTAAATCTATCATTGCTCTTGAGACTTTCAATTATTGCAGGACTGCTCAAATCAGTTTTCTTGGGTCCTTGTCTTATGCTTTCTTCAAGATTACAGATGCCCAGTTGGATTATTTTCTTATCTCTTGCTTTTTGTCAAGTGTCTCACTCATACCTCTCAACCCTGTAGCACAAGAACTCTGGACAAAGCCAAAAATAATGAAAGGACAAAGACCCCACAACAGGGACAGATCTTAAATATTGCTCTTATAGAGTTATAAAATTGTTAGAATAGCAAGTTTAGTGGTAGCATGCATTATCTGAATTCTGACCACGCTGAAAAGACATTTTCTCCCCTAACTCATCCAACATTTTGATCATGGCTAAAGTATATGTTTCTAATTTTATTTCAGTGTTCAGTTTACAGTGAAAGTATTAGTGTAATGTTGACATGCATGGTACAGCAAATGTTCCATATCTATCTTTTTGGGGATAACTAGTTCAGTTTCATTTCTGGAATTGTCTGCAGTGATTCAGAGGATCAGACAAGTTAGATTTTATTATTGTTGTAGGTTTACATGACCAGACTTAAGCAGTTAAGCTTATAAAATAAAACTGTATTTATGTTGTCAAACATGACTGTGAGTATTGTAATCAAGTGATGTTTATGGTTATACAGCATAAATTTAAACAGAAGCAGATATGCTTCCCTACAAAACCTTTGACACTGAAGATATACTTGTGTTTGCCTTCTTTTTCCTTTGTCCAATCTGCTATCATGTATTTTAATTATACAATGCATATCATGCATTTTCTAGACAAGTAGGAATTAAAAAAGGTATGTTCAGTCTGTTATGCCATATTTTAATTATAAAAATCTAGCTTTACCAGTTTCTAGATATTCGTCTTCTAATCCGTTAAGTAGATTATTCATTTCATAGATATTTTCTTAATTAAGCAGCAAATGATGTTCTTTTAAGTCAGAAAACTTGAAGTAGATGGGTAAGATGAGTTCTGACACACTTGGTGGTACTGCCAGCATTTCTACATTATTTTCAAGTAGTTACCTTTTTCATTGTTTTTTAGATATATTTTTACAAACGTTATCAGCAGTGACAAGGCTTCCATGGAGTAGTATTTATTTTAATCTGTACTGTAAAGCACTCTATTTGATATTTTTTTTTATTGTCTTTGTTTAATGTGCTGCTAAAATGGATTTCATTTAAGGGTGACAGTAATGGCATTCATATAGCTTGTTTTTTTGTGGTGATCCAGTTGTTCTTATGCCATAATGATAAAAAAAAAATCAAATTTGACAGAAATACTCTTATGCCTAGATACATTAACTAGATAATCCAGGGATGTAAAGACAGACGGGCAGTCTTAATACAATCAGAGGGTCTATTACAAGTGCTCACATGCTCAGTAGTTCACAATACACTTGTTGTCTGCCACTTGATCTAATTGGCAAGTGCCCTAACTCCCAGTAGCTTGATCCTAGTTAAATATCTTGTCCTGCCACTTCCCATCCCTACTGAACAGCATACCAATACCGGAGCCGTAACTGTTAGCCTTAAACTCCTACCCAGTCCCTAACCATAGCACTCTCCTCCCTGGTCCTAAAGCCTCAACTATCCCCAAATCTAAAACTCCATTCCCCCCTCCCTAAACCTAAAGTCACTGATAAATCTCTAACCCTAAAATTCCATTTCTTTTCCCTAACCCAATAATTTCCTCTTGCACACAAAATATAAAATTCTCTTCTCCCTCCTTAAAACCAAAGTCCCCCATTTACTACACAACCCTAAAATCCTCTCCCGCTCCTAAACCTAAAACACCCTTCCAGCTCCCTAAACCTAAACGTCCCACTTTCTCCCTAAATTTAAAGCTCTCCCCCTCCTTAAACCTAAATCCTACTGTTACTTGCTGCCTATAACCTTCATTTGTGCTCCCACCTCTGTCCCACTCCTTCCCATGGCTGACAGCTTTACCTTGTCTAACTTGGCTACTGTGTTTGAGAAAGATATGGTAACTCCACACTCCCCTCACAACTTCTGCACCTCACCCGAATTTGTATTCAAGTTTGACTACGATTGGCCAGACATACAAACTACAAGATGACAAAGTTCCTGGCTGCAAGACAATGGTACTGAAATGCCTTAGACTTGGTTGCTTGTGGTAGACCCAAATATATCTACAATGCTTGCCCTCATTTTGAATCTTTGTCAACAACTGCATGTAAAATTTTGCATTACTGACAATCTTGGGTTAGGGGAGGGGATGTAGAAGAAGCAGTGTATGTTGGGTAACCCAGAATGCCTTCTGTAAATGGAGTTAGAGACCTTATATGACACATGCATCTCACTGTGTTAGCAAAAAGTCTCTCATAATGGTGTTGACAAAGCAGTGTGCAGTTGTGACCAAACTTTCCTTGAAACTGCAGCCACTCAGTAACATCATTCTCAATGTTATCTCCACCACCGAGCCTGCAATGCAGTTGTGGACAATTATTTCATGATGATGTGACCCCAGCGTAAAACAATCAAGCGTCCAATGTTAAGAATTTTCTAGTTTTTCATTTCAAGGGCAGAGGAATTATATTTTAGCATTATCAACAAATGGGGACTATTTCATTGCCTAATAGATATGTAGATATTAAATTATCATTTGTAGTTTGCAGATCAGCATTTGTATTTTTTCCTTTGTGAAGTATTATGAACTATTTTAGAAGTATACCATGGCATGCCGGGAGGCGAACCATATATTTTCATTGTACTTTTAGTGACATAAAGCATTTGGACACAGCCTTAACAAATGAGGTTTGGAACAGACCATTTTGTCCTGGGACATCTTCAAGTGGGGGATAGATACTTAGATTAGCAGGAATTAAGAGAATAAGGGGAGGCTAGGGTTAAATGGGAGGGAGGGATGTTTAGGAGTATATGAGGTAAGGGTAGGGAGGGGCTTAGAGGGTTCTGTCAAGTGTAACTGAGTTAAGAGTCACATTTTTGGCGTGAACTTGCTATATTGCAGGCTCATGTCTGTGATGACCAGTAGCTCTTGATCAGGTAGGCCTTGGTTTGGTTGTGGGCATGAGGAGGTGAGTAGTAAGGATGTAGGATATGTATATATGATATTTTCTTCTCCCAGTGGATATGCAGGCTTTGTTGATCTTCATCCGATTCTGGAACTGTTATTGAAGCAGGGGTTAATATGCATGTTTTGTTTTAAGGTAGTATTAGGATGGGGAAGATCACACCACTCTACGTTTAAGTTTGCAAATCGCATAGTCCTCATAGTGTGGGGAAGGGAAAGGTCCTTGTGGTAACATTAGTTTTTACATTCCAACGCTTGCTAAGCAGACCCTTTCTCTTGCAGTAATTAGGTCGCGGGGTGGTGGTGCTTTACTTGCAGCTTCTGCAAGGTGCATTTAGGGGAGCGTGGTCTGTTTGATTTGCTATATCTTCCAAGAAGTTCTGTGGTTATTCTCATGATGGGCAAACTTGGCAGGATTGGAAGTGGTTGTTGTCCTGATGGCTGTTTTCCATTTCTCTGCAGGTGCTTTTGCAGACGACGAGGCACCCATTAGCAATGGAACCTTCACCAAGCACGCACAGTGGAGCTTTAGCTGTTACTGCAAATTACAAAGCCCATTCTGTTTATATTTAATCAGTGGCAGTGAAAGGTATGGATGAGGTAAATGGAGGTTATGAAGTGCAGTTCTACCTGTTCCTGCCTGAAACTGGTATTTTACTCATGTTGAACCTACCATTGAGGTGGGGAGCCATTCCCGGGTAAAGGTAGTACTCTGATGAAGAAATTGGGAGAGCAGGGCCTTACCGTGGGTTATTTTACAAGAGTGAAGTAACCTTTTTTCGTGGGCTTGGGCTTGAAAGAAATATAACGGTTAGCTGCTACGCATGCGCATTGAGCAACAATGCCCGTGAAGGGGGTGGGGGAATGTTTGACAGCTCACGGATGTGGAAGTCTTTTGCAAAGAAGGTACAGTGAAGCCTGTGTATGCTGAATGCAAATTTAACCTGATAATGCTGATGTGGCTGGGGGTTATTTCCTTCTAAATTAGCTCTCATGTTTGTGTGGGGAGGAGCAGCTTACTTGTACCTTAGCATGGCAATCTCCCTTCTCTTTCTTCAAATCTCAGCTCAAGGGGGGAAGCACTCTCCTATAGATGGCAGACATCCGGAGGAATATTCGGGAAAAATGTAACCTAACTTGTCAGCTTAGATGGCAGATCAGATAATTATCTGCCCATCTATTAGTCCTTCATGCTCAGTTAAATGGCTGTTGTATATGTTTGATACCAACACATGCTTAAGCTAATATATTTCATGGCAGCTGTAACCCCCATTTAATTGCCTCCACCATAAAAAAAGAGAAAGAGAAAAAAAGAGAAGAATAGAAATGTATGTACAGGGGGGGGGGGGGTGGCATTATTTAATGTAATAGATTACATGATAATTCCCTTTTGCTGTCATTCCTGAAAGGAAGTAAAATGGTTGTATACTACTGTAATTAATGCTTTCATTTAGATTGGGCTAATAATTTTGTGGGGGGGGGTGTATCCATATTACGTGCTTTAAGGCATGTATTGCAGTTGAAAATGTGTCTGCTGCTGTTCCTCCTCTAAACTGAAAGAACTGAGAAATAAATAACGGAGTAAAAAAAAAAAAAAGAAAAAAAAGAATTCATACTGCAAGGACAGACAAACAGAAGGGGGGACAAGAATTTGGTGATAATGGTAAGCAGAGTTTCTGATGGTCAGAATAACAGCTAAAATAACATGACATAATGGGAATTCAAATGTGATGACCAGACTGATAGCCTTATTGAAGGTACTGTTGAAAGGAACACTGTCAGGAAGAATTAACAGCATGGTCAAAGCACTCAGATAAGATTGCTATCTAGAAAACTTGTGGCTTGAATTAATAAGCGACCAACATTTCAAGTTCCTCATTAATGATATTTGCCTTGCTGTGGGCTAGTGGTGGAGTTTTCATGCTGGTTTTTGTTGGTGGGGTAGTCATGTCAGTGATGCGGCTCGATTGAGTGGTTCAAGGCCCGTACTGCTTGCCTTTCAGGGGCTGTAAGGTCTTTTGGGTAGGGATGGATTCATGCATGCATGGTGCGATTGGTAGTCAGTTGTTGAACAGTGAATTACAGAGGTTTGCAGAATGTTCACAAGTGTGGACCACTTAAAAAGGAAACAAAGTTGGGTTCTAGCAGTTGGTCTTGAAGCATTCAGTTAGGACATAATGGCACACATTTTGTGTTTCTGTAGAGTTGCTTGAAAGGAAGGGTGGGTTGCATGCGATGCGGGGAAAAAAAAGTTACTAAATAATTACACATTTGTTTCAGGCTGCATACCTTTCAAAAAGATGCATGTTCTAGCAATGTTAATTTTATAAGAGCGGTATTTAAAATCTGTCCCTATTGCAGAACTTTGTTTCCTGATTGGATGGGCTTTGTCCAGATTTTGCTCTAAGGGGGTATGTTTGGGAGTTGTGCGGTGTCTTGGGTGGTGTCGTGGCCCGGATTTCAGTGATCATGCCTTCCAGTTGTGCATGGTTTTGGTTGGGTTGCAATCCACTCTCTAAGTTTGGGTGAGCAGTATCTATAAATTATATAAAAAAAAAAATTAATCTGGTTCACAGGCAGACAGTATTGGCCATTGACCGTGCACACATTCAGCAGGGTCCACACTTGGGGAATAGTATTTGGTGATGTTTTTCTCTCTGGCAGCAGTTATATAAAAAAAAAAAAAAAAAGGTAATAATAGCATAAAGTCAACACAGCCTCGGGGATTTTGTTTTATATATACAAGGGTAGTCATAGTGTAGATGTTGGTATGAGGCTCGAGGCCAGCAGTGATGGTTGCGGTGGTTTAATGACATGTAGGAGGGTTTCACAGTGACTTTTCCACAGGGGCTTGGTGGAAAAGCTAGTGACTGGTGGAAAGGTGATGAATTATGATTATTGAACAATGATGACAGAGTTACAGTCTGCTTTATCTCAGAAAATGTATATTACTTCAGATGTGGGGAGTCTGTTGATGTCTCAGATTAATAGCACTAATGTTTAAGGATGTCCCGGAGTTTCTGAGTTTGTCCTGGTTGCTGTTGCTGTTTGTTCCAATGGTTTAAGAGCTATGCCTCACAATTTAATAGATGCCTTATGGTTGAAAATGTACAGTTTAAAGGTTAGCAGGAAGAAGGGTTGGCTAACCTCACCTGCTTTGACGTTAGCTGGTGATGACAGAAATGGGCAGTTCATACTGGTAGATAGGGGTACGCAATTATATGAGGCAGTGGTCCTCGGTCCCCTTCAGAGGTGTTTCCAGGTCAGTAATGGGCAAGCCCCTATTCCCTTGGTTGGCTTTAATGCAAGTGTGTATCTTTGTCGAGGGAAAAGGGTGGGGACTAATTACATATATCAGTCGTACAGAATTTTTGCAGAATCGCCAGATTTTGACTCATATGGTTAGTCTATTTTTCATAGGATTGGTGTTTTTTAGCAGGCATGAAGAACTGAAGCCATTAAGTACTGACATATGTTTGAGTTTCAAATTTTATGCCCTCTGTAAGGCATGCTAACGCAGATCTTTTATTTTTACGTTTTCCTAAGTTTATAATAGCAATACTTTAAACCAGTACTTACTTTGGGTCTTTGTCTCAGCATTGTTTCGGGTTTTGCCCAGAGTTCAAAGTGTGTCGAAGCAGTTAGCATTGAAGTTAGGACATAAGGCACACATGTACTACAGACTCCAAACCAAAAAAAAAAAAAATTAATGCAAATCATGCTGAGGCAGAACTGAGTGGGAGGCATGTACAGGTTCCAGTGTTTGCATCATGTGTGGGTGCATTTTCATGATGTTGTGGTTGGCTGGCAAATTACTGGCATCTCTATAGGGCTTCAGTTTTGGGGATGGTGGCAGAGGTTAAAAATAACTAAAAAAAACGGGGGCGGGGGTCTTTTCTTTTGAATGAGGAGAAGGTCACCTTTGTTGGTATGCTGTTGGTTAAAGTCATAGGAGCAATATATGTTAGAGTTGGCTCTGTAAACTGCAGTATGTACAGAAAGACAGGATGGTTAATTCCTTTGCCTTTACTGTTTGCCTTTCAGGATCAGGATGAACACTGGCACTTTTGGGGAAAGGATGGATAAGGGCATACTTGCTAGGAAGCAGCAGGTTTTAAGTTGTCCAATGGAACAGTAGCTCCCATGCTTGGGTGGAGTGTCAGAGTGCAGTTGGGTGGTTTGGATTACTGGGTTAGAGGAAAGGGACAGTCACTGGATCCATATCATCTTTTGAGATTTGTCTTGGTCGGCATGGGTACTTTATAGGTTGAGGGGAAGGAGCAGAATCCTTCAAATTCAATGCAACTTTGGTTATCTATCAATGTTTTAGTTAGGGTTATTATGCACTTTTAATTGGAAGGTAAGATATTCTGCTGGGGGAGGTTGGGTTGATGTGTGGTGAACAGTACGGTAACAAGTTGTACATTATTTGTAATCATTAGGGCATTTCAAGGTTGGGGCAGTTGGGGTAGTGTAGGACCAAGGGAGGATAGGGGTAGGTTGGTTGGTGAGTTATAACAGTTTTTGTTTTGGTTTGTGGGGAGTTTTGGGTTTTTTTGTTGCTGGGGTGGAGTGGCACCAATTTCAGGATCAAGGGTGGTTATTAGGCTAATGGCTCTAAGGTTTTGGGTTTTGCATTCAGTAGAGGATGCATTTTATGCAATTGATGAAAGGGAAATAATGTCAGTAAGAAGTGGCTTATGAGTGTGTGGAGTATTTACAGTCTTTTCTTTTACAGATCACACTGAGGTCACAGATATGGATGTGCAGAGTGGGCGTTTTTTTGGTGGGCTGAAGGAATGTGGACTCAACAGGCGAAAGCTGAGGGATGTGTCGTCAGATGGAGCAGTATGTAATGGCTTTCCAGCAGGAAGCTGAATATGAGTTTGTTTGGGGTATTTCCTTCCTGTAGCCATGAGGAATTGTCCTGTTTTTCTTGATCTTGTGCAGGGAGCAGCAGGATTGAAATTCACACTGTATTAGTGGTAGCTGGGGTTTCCCTTGGAATGGGTCAGGTAAGCGGATTACCATGGGAGTGTATAAGTAATGCTTTACTGCTGAAGGTGGTATTGGTGTGCTGAGGCATGTCAGCTGGTTGTTAGAAGTATTATATGATTGCGGTAGGGTCATGAGGCTGATTTGTAAGTAAAGTTTATGGTAAGAGGGGGTTACCTTGGTCAAAATGGGTTGCAGCCATCAGGGATAGGGAATTAGCAGGTTACATTGAGCAAGTTGGCTCAGGCTGCTGTTTGTTTAGTTTTGCCTATCTTAGTTTTACTGTTTATGGATCAGTTGGGGTTGTACTGTGAAAAGACATGATTGTGGTTTTAAGTGTCCTATTGTTTATAATGGGTAGCTGGTGTGATAACATGATTGCAATTAAATGGAATTTTAAAAGGGATTTCAAGTGGTTATTATTTCATTGGGCTTTAAAATGGGGCTGCAATCTGACTTGAGGGTATGCAATTGCTTCTGCATGGCTTCAAGTAGCAGTGGGCTCAGTGTTTGGTTGTTTAGTTGGTTAGTAATGAGCCGAGAGTTGTTACGAACTTTTATTGGTATAGTAGTTGGATAACTGACTGGGTATGTTAGGTTATGAGTTTTATGGTTGTTTTAGCATTACAGAAGGATCAGTGATTTGCTTTTAGCTGTTAGGTAACTGAATAATTTTGTTGTTTATGTTGAGGGGATTTGTGCGGGGATGGCATGGATACAGTTGGCTAGGCAAGACTGGGTGCACCGAATGATGTTTGGCAAAGAGGTTATAGGTCAGGGGTCTATATCATATGAGTGAATCTCACAAATTGTGAAAGCTCATAATATAGAATGCACTGGACCTCGAACTTCCTATTGTGGTGGGCTGTGCCCCCCTAAATATATATTCCAACCTCCGAGATCGCACTACAGTGAGGAAAGGGCAAATATCCCATTCTTTACTGTACCGCAGTCTCAGAAAAAGCATTTGAGGTCCAGTATGTTTGATATTATAAGCGTTTGCAATTTGTGCAATTCGCTCATATGATATAGACCCATATGTGAGAGGGAGAACATCCTGGTCAGGCTGGTGGGCGAAGAAGAGGGGCAGGCTTGCCCTCTTCTTTCCTCCTCTAGTGTTGGATGTGCAATTCAATAAGTTGGGAAAAAAGTGAGCGGTTGCTCTGTTGGATAAGTTAATAAGCAAGCTGAGCTGCTTATTTGGATGGTGATGTAATTCAATAAGTTGAAGGTGAGCGGTAACGCTGCCTTGTTAGTGCAAGGATAAGTGAGCAAGTGGAGGACAAAGCTTATCAGGGGTGAGCAATTACTCTGCCCTTATAGTTATTTTATGTTTTATTTCATGGATGTTATCACCTGTGTCTTAGTTGAGACATAACTATTGGTTAATAATCATGTTTATGGAAGTTTAATAAAGGTCATCAAATGTCATTCGGTGTTGTGCCTTTATTGAAGTGGACCAGGACAATAATATTTATGATGTGCCAAATCAGCCTAGCATGCACCCTTGTGTGTTTTTTGTCAAACACTGCAGATGAATGCATGTTTTTTGCACAAATTTTGAAATGAGGTAAATAAGTGGATAATTGTCAGTGGTTTACTAGATTAGCAGTAATGGTTTTGCTGTAGGATAACACACAAGCACCAACATCATTTGTAATTCTGCATGAAATTTCTGTTTGATAATTCTAAATGCCACTCCCAGTAACAATATAAATAGCTCATATCACATATATGCTTTGGCTGCAGTAAAGGATAATTAAGAAAGAAGGTAAAAATGTTGCCTTTTTAGATTATAAATTGCTTCCATCTTCACAACCTTCAGCATCTTACTTCTCCCACATCTACATATATATTTATAATGTGTGTATGTATATGTGTGTGTGTATATATATATATATATATATATATATATGTATATGGATCACCTTCAGATGCCCGAAATCGCGTTTCGCCGACACACAAATCACCGACAACAAAAAATACCGACAACGCAAAACACCGAAAACTATTACACCAACACACTACACGTAAACAACACAGTACACTACATAACATATCCACTATCCCTAACCCAAACCCTAACCCTAAGGTCCGACACTACCGCACACTGACCCTACCTGCACCCTAACCCTAACTCACTTACCCACCCCTAACCCCAAGGTCTGACACTACCGCACACTCACCCTACCTGCACCCTAACCCTAACTCACTTACCCACCCCTAACCCCAAGGTCCGACACTACCGCACACTCACCCTACCTGCACCCTAACCCTAACTTACTTAACCCACCCCTAAACCCACAGTCCCTCACTATCGCACACACCCTACCTGCACCCTAACCCTAACTCACTTAACCCACCCCTAAACCCACAGTCCCTCACTATTGCACACTTACCTGTCCGCTCCCTAACACTAAATCCCTCACTCTATCGCACACTTACCGAGTCCATCGGGTTCTCACCTTGTCGGTCATCTGCGTTGTCGGTGTTTTCGTCCCGTCGGATTCCGTGTCGGCGAAACGCGTTGTCGGGCATCTGAAGGTGACTCATATATATATATATATATATATATATATATATATATATATATACAATGTGTGTGTGTGTGTGTGTGTGTTTATACACATGCACACACACACACACACACACACACACACACACACACACACAAACACATACATATTTGTATATATATATATATATATATATATATATATATATATATATATATATATATAGGATCATAGATATAACTATATATATATATATATATATATATATATATATATATATATATCGGTTCATAGGTAAGTACTAGGCTATCTGCCCGAGGGCATTTTTAAGCCTAGCCAGAGTGTGTTGGCTTTCGCCACCCCATTGATTAATTAACTGAGCCTCTGTCAAGCAGAGCCAATGAAGTGATCCAGGGGTGTATTTTCTGTTACCCATCCACTCGTCAAGACTTCTCTTGAAGAGTGTTAGTGAGGGGCTCTGCCTAATGTAGTTAGGAATTTTGTTCCAAAGCATGGGGAGTCTCTGTGACAAGATTCTATCCCTTCAGCATGTTCTATTTATTGTTGTGGCGAGGTTTAGCTCACTAGAGCGCGTGGCTCGCAGTGACTTGGATTTCTTTAGGTGGAGCATGTCCATCAATTCTGAGTTGGACATGGCTTTGTAAGTCAGGCAGAGATCACCTCTGAGTAAGCGATATGCCACTGAGTACAGCTGGAGTTTTTTCAGTCGGGCTGCATAGGACATATGTTTGAGGCCAGTAATCCTCTTGGTGAGGTGCTTTTGTGGTCTTTCCAGCTGTTGGAAGTGTCTTGTGAGGTACATCCCAAATGGGGCATTATACTCTATGATGGGTCTGATGAGTGAAGAGTAGAGGGGCACTATAACCTCTTTATTTATAGATGCAAACCCCTTAGTAATTAGATGGGCCACATAGAAGGATTTCCTAACTACTTTGGCAATATGATTGTCAAAGTATAGATTACTATCTACCTGGGTCCCCAGATCTCTTATTACCTCTTCTGTATTAAGGTGGCTGCCGCCTATGTAGTAATTTGTGGGTGTTTTGTTTTTCCCAAATGGGATGACTATGCATTTTTTGGCATTTAGCTTGAGGCCATGACTTTGACACCAGGTGTCTGTCTCAGTAAGGCCTTTTTGAAGGATGTCCATGTCAGCTGGAGAGTCAATTATGGCTCCCAGTTTGCAGTCATCGGCAAACTTGTTTAGCCATATTCCTCCTGTGTTTGCCTGTATTTCTGAGAAATATATGCCAAACAGTTGGGGCCCCAGAGCCGAGCCTTGCAGGACACCACTTGTGACTGGTTTAGAGTCGGACCTGGAGCCCGCTATTCTTACCGTGTGAGTTCTGTCTGTAAGCCAGTTGGCAACCCATCTTGTGACGTAGGGGTTTATGTTCAGGCTGGTGAGGTTTTCTATGATAACTGAGTGAGGAATGGTGTTGAACGCCTTGGCGAGATCAAAGTAGGCTGTGTGAACCACCTTTCATAGTTTCATAATTTCATAGATTAGTAGTTTCATAGATTAGTACTAAGCTAACTGCCCTTGCGAGCCATTTTAAGCCTAGCCAATTATCCCTTCTGAGACTCAAACCCTGCACCTTGTGTTTGTAAGGCAAACACCTTAACCATTATGCCACCCTAATCAGTTCTGGGCCTCATCTATGGCCTTGGTGACTGTCTCGAAGTCAACCAGGTTTAGTAGGCATGATCTACCCTTAACAAAGTCGAACTGGGTCAGGTCAAGTGTTTGGAGGTTCCCAATGTCTTTGTTAATGAGTTCCATGATGATGCGCTTCATAGCCTTGCAGACCAGGCTAGTCAGGCTTATGGGGCGAGTTACCAAGGTCATTTGTGGCCCCTCCTTTGTGGAGCAGAATAACCATTGTTGTGCGCCATTTTATGGGCATGTAGCCTGTGGAGAGGCTAAGGTTGAGCAGCGTTTTTAGGTGGGGGGTTAGTTCATTCTGTAGTTCATGCAAGACACAGCCTGGGACACCATCTGGCCCCAATGATGCTGTGTTTTTGGCTTTTGAAAGGGCTGTTTTCACCTGTGCTTCTGTGATTTCCAGGACACTACACTTTTCCGGTATTGTTGTGGGCCCTTTTGAATGTGAGAGGGAGGTGAAGTTTGCACTGAATCTATTTGCCAGGATGTTGGCAATATCAGTAGGTTCAGTATATTTTGTGCTATTTTGCACGTGCTCAGAGCATATCTGTGAATTGCCACTTAAATTCTTGACATAGCTAAAGAAGGCTTTGTGGTTATCTTTTGAATCCTTGGCTATTTTTCTTTCAAATTTAGCCTTGGATGATTTTATGAGGGACCTTAGTTTCTTACTGAAACTGATCAGGGATGTCTTTCCTTCTTGGGATTAGCTTTTTTTCTGAACTAGTTTCCTCCTTCTGTTGTATAACCTGTTTATGGCAGGGGTCCACCAGACTGGTTTCCTTCTCTTAGGGGTGTGAGTCTTGGTCTTGCTAGAGATGGCATTTTCCATGCATCCTTGTAGGTGCTCATAGAGTGCAATTGTAAAGGATTCTGCATCTTGGGCAGTGTTATCCTTTAGCATGGGGGCTGTGAAACTTACCACCTCTGCCTTAAGTAAGGTGAAGTTTAGTTTAGAAAAGTTTTTCACTGTGGTTTCCTTGGTTGGGGGTGGTGGTGAGGTGCAGACATCCAGGGTGATTAGTTTATGGTCTGATCTAACCAGTGAGGGGTTGACCTCCGGTACGGAACACCTTTTGCCCATGTTGGTGATGACCAGGTCCAATATGTTGTGGTCTCTGGTAGGGGAGTTTACCAGCTGATCCAGGGCATTTGCGTTGATAAATTCCAGGAAGCGCTGAGCCTGGGAGTTTGTACTCAACTAGTTTTCCCAGTTAATGGTAGGGTAATTGCAATTGCACAATATCAGGGTGTTTGGCAGGACCTTCATGTTTTCCAGTGTCTCCAGAAAGGCGGAGTGGTGGTCCTGGGTCATGGAGGGTGATCTGTAGCAGGCCACAATTTGCATTGCAGATTTGCCTGATGTTAGTTGCACATGGACGATCTCAGAGATATCATGCTGTGCCACTAACCTGGAGGTGTGAGTATCCTTGATGAATATGGATACACCCCCTCCTTTTGTGTTTCGGTCTGTGTTCTGTGGCCAAAGTGTGTGGTATGAGTTGTAGCCCAGTAGTGCTGGAGTGCTCTCTGGAGCCTTGAACCAGGTTTCAGTTACTGCACAGATGTCGACGTTCTCCATACTTAGGAGTGCTTCAAGCGCATGCATTTTGAGATTTAATCTCCAGGTGTTGAGTCGCATAACTCTCATTTTTTTACTTGTGCTGTTTGCGGTGGTGGGTTTGAATTTTGAGCATTGCCTAAAAAAGGCATTATGGGGGCAGCAAGATCCTTGGCCAGTATTCGAAAGCCAAGGGGTGACAGGTGCAAGCCGTCTCTTGTGAAGCAACGTGGCTTGTCAAGCATGTCATCCCAGGCTGCCAGACACTGGATCCCGTTTGAATGACACCAGAAGCTTAGCCAATTGTTGAAATTGATCATTTTTTCTTTATACTGAGGTATCATTCTTGGTGAGGGCAGGATGCTACTCAGGGTCAGGGTCATACCCGCCTGGGCTACATGATCAGAGAGCTCTTCCATATCACTTTTCATGTAGTCC